>NC_043976.1:15162985-15425485 GCF_902148855.1 Sphaeramia orbicularis | reverse complement strand
TTTCTATGTCAGTAAATCTGTTTCTGTATTTTATTCTTCTATTTTGGTTTTAAATATTCTTCTGTTCAGCACTTTGGTCCACTGCGGTTGTTTTAAAGTGCTTTACAAATAAAGTTGGATTGGATGGACTGGATTATCTGTTTAACCCATAAAGACCCAAACACACACCACCGACCAAAACCATCTACTGATATAAAAACTGTTCAATACCTGTTGCTCCACTAATCCTATCAATACATGTAAATAACTGATGTAAAATACAGTTTGTCATCTTTTCACGGTCATCAGATATGACCCATTTGGACATTCAGAGGCTGCCTAGTTACCGTGGAAACACCATCATCTTCTACAACATTGATTCACCAGTAAAACCTATAGAGTTGGATCAATGACAGTGGATGAAAAGACTTGTTTTTACTTTCAGTTATTGATATCTTTGCTGAAAAAGTCACCTTTTCTTCAGTTTTTCTGTTTCTGATATAATAACCTGTAAGTTTACTCTGAGTTTTTATGAACATCTACACCAGTGGTCCGCAAGAGGATGTCGGAAAAAGTCAAATTTATATCAATGTTTGTCAAATCACCCTCATCTGACTTCCAAAGCAAAGTTACAAGTACAGATAATTGTTTTCTAAATTAAAAGCCAATCAAATGACACCTAAATAAACCTAAAAATAGACTTTCATTGTATTTATCTATGCAAATCCACATTTTGCATCACTGTCTCTATACAATTAGGTTACCTAGGTTACCTACTGTCATATCCAAGACCTCTCGTGACTTGCGAATTGTGGTGGAAATGAAGTAGAACAGCTAACTAATCAGAAACAAAAAGTGAAATGAAACGAAGAGTGACTTGAATAGTTATAAAATACGACAATGGATCGGCGACTGAAGAGAAAAACTGGAGAAACGACTGTTAGCAACAAGTAGGGCTGAACGATATGGACAAAATTTAATATTTCAATATTCATACCAGCAGGGCCAGATTAACACTTCATTGTACCCTGGGCAACAATATTCAAGGGCCCCATCATCACAACCCCAGGATCCCTATAATCTGGCAAAATACAGAATAAGTTCCAGGAATATATGTAAATATACACCATACTCCAATATCTAACTATCGTCAAATGCATTTTGATTTACAAATGTGTAAATGCTCGCAGAACTACAAGTGCACCACTATAGCCTCTTGTCAAGGCCACTCACTTGCATATGATGATATGAAAACAAAACACATTAGCATCAGTATAATCTAAAATCTGGTGTTTGGTGCTCCCACTTAGCTGCTTCTCCATGTTCGCAATGTTTTGATTCGCGTACATCGTGTACATCGCGTAGTTCTTGACGTCTCGCATCCCGCTCAGTGCACGCACGTTGATTTGCGTCACCGCTGATTCACTTTTTGGACTGACCAATGAGGAGAGGGTCTCAGCTCACGGTCACAGACAGCAGGAGCAGGGTTTCTGTGCAGTGCAATGGCTCCGGGCAGCGGACAGTTTCATTTATAAGCAAAAGATAACCAGATATTTTCGTTATGCCCGAGCTACCCAGGGCCCTTCAAAGGTTGCAGGCCCCTGGGCAATTGCCCAGTTGCCCATATGGTTAATCCGGGCTTGCATACCAGATATCTCGATATTGATACGATGCGATATGACTACGGGTTCGGTGAAAACCAAGCATTTTTCAGAAAAATACAAACGTCATAATACAAAAGAATGTGGAAAGTGCAGTTTTATTTATAAGAACTCACTGCCAGTCATCAACATCAACATAAAGTACGAATAAATGAAATTTGTTGTGACTTCCAGAGCTGTACATGCAGGGCGAGCGTGGGGGAAATCTATATCGTTTATATTGTTGCTTTTCGATATTAATATCTTGAATGTTCATATCTAGATATCGATACGATAACGATATATCTTTCAGCTCTAGCAACAAGGTGCAAAGACATTCTGTTAGCATCAAGCTGTTAGCACCATATGTAATATACTGCAGACTTAATTTGTAATATACAAAATATAATGATATTGTAATATAGGCTGTTTAATTTCTTTTTTCTTTTTTTTTTTTTTTTAGAGTAGGAGTGGAAACTAACTGACTGGTTAGGTGGTCCATGTATTTAATTTTTTTTTTTTTTTTTTTAATGATAAAATGGTTCTTGTGAAAAAGTTTAAGAAGCCCTGCTCTATATGATCAGATGGATTCCTTTCTTTAAACTTTTGCACTACGCATCACCAGAGAGTTGTCACTTACAATTTCGTTGTACATATGTATAATGACAATAAAGGCATTCTATTCTATTCTATTCTATTCTATTCTATTCTATTCTATTCTAAATACAGGAAAATACATGATTTTAACTCAAAAAACATAAAATACAAAGGATAATATTATAATAAATAATGTTAAATCACCTAAAAAAGGTTAAAATACAGATAAAAAAAAAAATCATTTGGGAACTGCCACAAAAGTAGCACTGGGTCTTTATGGGTTAAATCAGAGGGAGATGGACTGACAGTGATCTTTATTATTTATTAAAAAAAAACAGCGGTCCATAGACACGGAGATGTGGCTAAGAATTAACTGTCAAATGAGTTCATTCTAATTTGGTACAGGCCTATTTTGTTCATTGTTCTGGACTGAAGTCAAAGGACAGGAGTGAGTATTTAAAATGTTATTATGTTATAAGTTATTTGATGTAAACGGGGGTGGGATTAAATAAGTTTTTCTTCTTCCCACTCCTTTTCGAGTATAGATGAATGTTTGTTTGTTTTTTTTAATTTTGAATTTGCATGTATTCTGTAAATGCTTGAAATAAACAATGGAATAATAATAATAATAATAATAATAATAATAATAATAATAATAATAATAATAATAATAATAGTAATAATAATAATGTTTCTTGATGTTTATTGGGTTATGCACTTGATTTCAGCACCAGGAAATAGACCAAGCCTGAAGGCATTTAGATCCCTTACTTGTACTATTAGCACTTCTATAAACTGTGGGAAAAATACACAAAATACATAAGCTACATTACTACACTTTTGGGCCACAAACATTAGATTGTGCCCACTAATAGCGTCATGAATTGCATCGTAATAGGCACCGTTTTAAAGAACATTGCTGGCGGAATCACACCCATAAAGTTTTGCACCTGAGTGCAATTTACCCTTGTTTTGCATCAGAGTTTGTGATGTTTCAGCATTTTCTCCACATTTCAGCACACAGATTGGTCCATATTGGAAACTTAAACCTTCAGATTGTGTCGTTAATTTGCAGACACACAGCTTTCCACAACTGCAAACTAAACATTTCATTTTTTTTTTTTTTTTTTTGGGGGGGGGGGGGGGGGGGGGTATTTAACGTTTATAACTTTCTGCAGATGGTAATTGCACCAGATGAAATGTGTGTGGCAATTTACAACCGACACTTTTGGCAACAAGGGTTATTCACATAGAAAGGAGGTGATTTTGTGCACAAATGTATGAATATTTGGTAATTTCCATACATGCAAATGTTAGCTGTGCAGAATTTCACCCCATGTGGGTGTTTTGTGAATTACAACCAACATTTTTATTTCTGAAGCTGTGCAATCCTGATGTGGATCTGACAGTTGGTGTTTAAATTTGTGTTTCCTGGTTTCTATAAATGAGTTATGTAAATTAATATATGAAAGTAATGTAAGTTACATGATAAACCGAAGCAGTGTGTTTAACTTTAGCCGCACAATAGCTCTGATCTGGGGTGTCGCTACCAATTCTGGGCCCCATGTAAGCTAAACGTTGTGGACCCTTCATAAATTTCAATATCTTCTCACTCAATCTGTCAGAGTGGGGGGTGGGGTGGGGGTGATGTGGGTAAATACATAGGAGCGAAAAACAACAGTGAAACTTTACATTCTTTCAACGTCTGACTCTAGACTTCTATGCCTCTCTTATACAGCGGACCTTCCATGAAATTTTCACTACTTCTAACCTGTACCCACTGGACCCCCTCCAATGCTCTATGAGCCCTCCATTAATGCTGGGCCCCATGAATTTATCATGTTTAACAGCGCTCCTCAATGCTCTGATTTCTGATTTAAATTTTTTTTTTTCTGAATCTGACATTAAGTTAGATTGTTTCTGTATTGTTGAGTAGTCAGTTATTCCAGCTGTCACATCACCCTTTACTGAAGAAAAAAAAAATCAAACAGTATTGTATTAAATATACCATATTTTCCGGACTATAAGCTGCTACTTTTTTCTCACAATTTGACCCTGCAGCTTATACAACGATGCGGCTCATGTTTAGAGTTTTACGGGCTAACGGCCTCCAGGGGGCGCTCTAGCAGGAAGCTCAAAAGTGAGACAGACAGACACGTGGAGGAGGTGATGCGAAGAGGAAGACGCTAGTTTTAGGCTTAACTTTTCACAATCATTTTGCGTGTCATGCACAAACCCTTATCATGGAAAACACACGAAGAAATGCATATGATGAAGCTTTTTAAGTTAAAACCAATTGATGTGTCTGTCCAAGAAGAAAAAAGAGCTGCAGCATAAAAGTGACAGCGAAAGAGAGACTGAGCAGGTGTGTGACGGAACCTTTCTGAGGATGTTCAACTCCGACACTGAAGAAGACGACTGCAGTGGTTTCAATGCACAGAAGGAAGATGAAGATAGTGATCGATGACTTTTCTGGGTTTTTTAACCCTCCGGTATCCGGGTGCACCTTTTAGGCACAGTTTGCACTTCGTGTTAAAAAACTTCATATTATTTTTCAAAATTTAAATAAGGTTAGAATTCAAAAGTTGTTCATTTTTGCATGATCTTTAAAATTCGGGCCACCAACTTAAATGTGCACATTGTAAACAAAAGAAAATTACAAGACTAGCATCTGTCTCCCAAGTGTGCCTAAAACGCACTGTTTCTTCCATTTGATATGTATGAATAGAGGCTGACGTTGATTTACAAAAACAAAATCAAATTAGAGCAGAAAAATAAATCAATATATAATATTTAATAGTTTGATTTATAGGTGTGTATTTTACGCACACTTGGTGACAGATGCTAGTATTTTTGTACACTTGACCTAGTGCCAAAAATAACAATGCAAATTAACCAGTGTTGGAGTTAATCATTGACATATGCCAGGATGAAAAAATCAAATAATATGTGATCCACTTTTTATGTAGTATATTGAAATTTTTTTTTTTTTTTTTTTGTTTTTGCATCCAAAAGACAAAAAGGTTTGTTTACATTACAAACACAGCATTTAAAGGGTTAAAAAATGTGACAATTATTGAGTATTTGGTATTTTTATTTACGGCTCAAGTTGATGAAATAGAAAAAAGTGTAAAAGCATTAAAAACAAACTGAATTTTTTTTTGACATTATTCCACAAGTGTGCGAAAAAGGCACACTTGGTATTTAGTAAGGGCCTTGGTGGACGGGATACCAGAGGGTTAACCAGCCGTTTTACAGGCACTGTTTGGAAAAAAGCAGTTTAAGGTATGGAAATAAATATTTAAATAATCTTTCTGTTTACCATCCTTCTGTGTAAATATCTCATGTTACAACGTGGACACCTGTGGCTTATAGTCAGGTGCGGCCTATATATGTCCAAATATTTTTTTCTTTTAAAATTTGGTGGGTGTGGCTTATATTCAGGTGCGCTCTATAGTCCGGCACATACGGTAGTTTGTCTCACTGTTAGATGTCATCTGAACGGTTATCTGCAGAATAAAAATATATATCTACAGTTGTCCTTCACTATAACGCGGTTCACCTTTCGCGGCCTCGCTGTTTCGCAGATGTTTCTAGTGCAATTTTGCATGCTTTTTTTTTTACAGCGTATGAACGTGCATTGTGTTCTGAGTCCTGATTGGCTAAGGGACTGCAGACCATTGTCAATCAATTTCCTCCGTGCCGTGTCTCCTGCACAGTACAGAATGCGTTCTTCTTGCCAGATTTACATAAATGTTCAATCGCTAGCAGTGTGACTCTGAAGTGCTGTACTGTATGTTTGCAAGTTTTCTCCCCGACAAAACCCAATGTGTCGACGAAACGTTCTGCACCGACAAAGGCACCTGCGGTCGCACCCAAAGGCCAGAGGAAGATGCTAACCATCGCACAAAAAGTTGGACTTCTGGACATGCTGAAGGAAGGTAGAAGTTGTGCTTTTTTTTTTTTTTTTAAATCTACGAAGGTTTGAACTTTGAGAGTGTTTAAAACAGAGAGAAATGGGAGAAAATGTTAATGCCTGTCTGAGAAAAGTGTATAAAGCATGTAGTGAGGGGTTTTACAGCCTTAAAACATATATAATAATTGTAAAAAATAAAGCTGACTACTTTGTGGATTTTGCCTATTGCGGGTTGTTTTTAGAACGTAACCCCCCGCGATAACACTGGTCTACAATTTTTTAGAAAAGATTTGCTTCAGAGATTAAATGTGCTAAATGTTATGTATTTTAATAAGATTAATTGGAAAATAAATGACAAAAGTGCCAGTTTGCTGATGTTTTCAAGGTATATGAGTAAGTGTTATTACACATACAGGGTGGGGAAGCAAAATTTACAATATTTTGAGGCAGGGATTGAAAGACAGTGTATGACCAATTAGTTTATTGAAAGTCATGAGAATTTATTTGCCACAAGAAAATTGACATCATAGAAAATGTTTTTATTCTGTGTGTCCTCCTTCTTTCTCAATAACTGCCTTCACACGCTTCCTGAAACTTGCGCAAGTGTTCCTCAAATATTCGGGTGACAACTTCTCCCATTCTTCTTTAATAGTATCTTCCAGACTTTCTCGTAATAGTTTTGCTCATAGTCATTCTCTTCTTTCCATTGTAAACAGTCTTTATGGACACTCCAACTATTTTTGAAATCTCCTTTGGTGTGACGAGTGCATTCAGCAAATCACACACTCTTTGACGTTTGCTTTCCTGATTATTCATATGGGCAAAAGTTTCTGAGAAGGTATGGATAATAGTGCTAGGTATGATTATGACATCAATATATGTTTGGTTTCAAAACAATTGACGTAGTGCCTACAGAGAAAAAACAACTAAATGTTCATTGTACATTTTGCTTCCCCACCCTGTATATATTGGTTTATGTACATTTATATAATAGTTTTAGAAATCTTCCACTAAATAGAACCTGTAAAGTGAATGTATTCTAATGTGCAGACAGTGTTTTGAAGTAGATCTTGTAGCTCTGAGACAAATATTCCTTTTGAGTCAAACCCATTCTCTCGTTAATTCTTGAATTTCACATTTTGACCCAAGGCTGTATCTTGGAAAGTTCAGCCAACCAGCATTTTTGACTTGATTTTTCTTTATCAGTGACTGTCATGTGGTAAAATTTCCTTACTTTTATTCTGGAAGCATTTTCCTTGTAGACCAGTGTAAACGAGGGACCCCTGTATACCAAACCAAATGGGTGTGCATACAGGGGTTGGACAAAATAATGGAAACACCTTCACCTCAAGATGATAATGCCCCAATCCATACAGCTAGAATTGTTAAAGAATGGCATGAGGAACATTCTAATGAAGTTGAGCATCTCGTATGGCCGGCACAGTCCCCAGACCTCAACATTATTGAGCATTTATGGTCAGTTTTAGAGATTCAAGTAAGACGTCGATTTCCACCGCCATCGTCTCTAAAAGAGTTGGAGGGTATTCTAACTGAAGAATGGCTTAAAATTCCTTTGGAAACAATTCACAAGTTGTATGAATCAATACCTCGGAGAATTGAGGCTGTAATTGCCGCAAAAGGCGGACCTACACCATATTAAATTATATTTTGTTGATTTTTTAAGGTGTTTCCATTATTTTGTCCAACCCCTGTATGTGAGGCCTATTATCCAAACTGTTCACACTTTTATGTCCATGCTAAGTGAGTGCTGACAGGAAACACACTGTTCTGTCGTACTTTTCCAACGTTTAGAAAATCATCCATTTTAGATTAGATTACGAGGGTCTCAGAAGACAGTGTCCTCCTCTGCCGCCCCAAACCACGGGGTGAGCCTCACCGTGTAGGGTCTGGGGTTGTAGACTGGTTGTTCCGGTTCATCCTCAAAAGCGGACGAGTCTAACGAGCTCAGAGACCCCGTGGGAGACCCCGTCCCCTCGTACGCGTACGTTCTCAGGCAGTCGAACGGAGGGACGTAAGGATCCTCGTCGGCCTCCGCCAGTCTGTCCAGAATAAACTGTCTGAAGACCTCGTCCTCCGGTCCGATGAGGTGGGACTCTCGTAGGGACATGCGTATGCTGGCCCTCACGTCCTCCCTCCTCAGCCTCCTCTCTCTCCTCCTGGGGTGGGGGCGCAGCGGGACGACGGGCTGGCAGAAGTCCAGGTCCGCTCCACCGCCACCCGGATCCCGGTAATACAGCACCTTCTGCGACACCATCTCTGGGAGTTCCAGCTCCTTCACCTCCACCTCCAGTCCCTCCTGCTGTTTCCGCCTGTGTCTCCTCACCATCAGCATTAGAACTGACAGCACTGCAGGCACAACGCAGTAGGAGACCATTACAGTTAAACACCAGGGCAGGAGCTTAGTGGAAAAAAAATACAAATAAAAAAAAAAAAGCACATCTAGGACATGTACAAGCGCAATGAAAATAACACCAACCAGCTTTGTTTTTTCTGGCTTGTTCTATTCAGACTATAAATTATATTTTTAATTTCAACCCACACATTAAAAAAGAATTCCTTTATTAGCTCCTTGTGGCAGCGAATCCTAAAATATGATGCAACAGAGTGTTTATTGTTTCTGCTATGTTTTCAGCGGGTATTATACTCATCTGTCAGAATGTTAGCATAGCAGGTATTGTCATTAATCTTTCATGTGATGGGCACAGGGAGGACACAGAGCAGCCGAGGTCATAATAAAGCTCTTCACTATGCAAACCCATCAATGTCCCAGGATAGCATTGCTACTGATGTATTGCAACCAATACGCTCATTACCTGACATCATTGCTCCTGCAAGCTTTCAGCATTTTAAAAGTGTGTGTTAAAGGCACGCTGGTGAGTTTTAAAAGAGGGGGTTCAAATGAAAGTGGAAACTTGTTAATGGAAAAATCCTGCTGTTTAACACACGTTTACATACTTGCCAGAATGCTGTGAAGTGGAACAGCTCTAGCTCAACAGATTCGCTGAAAAGAATAGCTGTTTTTACAACAAAATATCACTGAGACTGTCATTTCATGTTCTTTCAAATTACCAATATTGTATGAAGGAATATACAGACTTGGAGTATGATCCACTGGTGTTCTTTTACAAATGTTAGCTTGTCATTCCAGTAAAAACAACAGGTTCCAGGCACAACAAACCCCGCCCCTCGCATGTATTGTAACTTATTTTGGCATCGATTTAGCTGATGTCATCATGTCTATGCGTGTGCTGATGTCAGCATATCAACTGCCTCTATATATGTGGCAAGTTTTAAGTAAATCTAAACAAAATTGATGTTTTTATAGACATTTGATATTTCTCCTATTATAAGTAAATGGGGAAAAAAAAGATATTAAAAATTCATTAAAAATTTGAACTTTGACCGACTTTTCCCAAAATGTAATGACATCTATTCTGGGTCACTGGTGATCTATAAACCCAATTTGGTATGAATTCAACCAATAGTTTTGCTGCTACAGACATTTGAAATTTTGCCCATTATAAGTAAATGGGGAAAAAAAATTTTTTTTAAATGTATAAAAAAATTCGAACTTAGACCGACTTTTCCCAAAATGTAACCACATCTATTGTGGGTCACTGGCAATCTATAAACCCAGTTTGGTATGAATTCAACCAATAGTTTTGCTGCTACATACATTTCAAATTTCGCCCATTATAAGTAAATGGGAGAAGAAAAAAAGATTTAAAAAATTCATAAAAATTTGAACTTTTACACACTTTTCCCAAAATGTAATGATGTCTATCCTGGGTCACTGGCAATCTATAAACCCAATTTCATATGAATTCAACCAATAGTTTTCCTGGTACAGACATGTGACATTTTGCCCATTATAAGTAAATGAGGACAAAAAAAAAAAAAGATTTAAAAAATGCGTAAAAATTTAAACTTTGACCTACTTTTCCCAAAATATAATCAAATTTATTCTGGGTCACTGGCAATCTATAAACCCAATTTGGTGTGAATTCAACCAAAAGTTTTGCTGCTACAGACATTTGAAATTTTGCCCATTATCAGTAAATGGCAAAAAAAAAATATTAAAAAATTCATACAAATTTTTAACTTTGACCTACTTTTCCCAAAACGTAATCACATCTATTTTGGGTCATTGGCAATCTATAAACCCAATTTGGTATGAATTCAACCAAAAGTTTTGCTGCTACAGACATTTGAAATTTTGCCCATTATAAGTAAATGGGGAAAAAAATTTTTTTTTAAATGTATAAAAAAATTCGAACTTAGACGAACTGTTCCCAAAATGTAACCACATCTATTGTGGGTCACTGGCAATCTATAAACCCAGTTTGGTATGAATTCAACCAATAGTTTTGCTGCTACATACATTTCAAATTTCGCCCATTATAAGTAAATGGGAGAAGAAAAAAAGATTTAAAAAATTCATAAAAATTTGAACTTTTACACACTTTTCCCAAAATGTAATGATGTCTATCCTGGGTCACTGGCAATCTATAAACCCAATTTCATATGAATTCAACCAATAGTTTTCCTGGTACAGACATGTGACATTTTGCCCATTATAAGTAAATGAGGACAAAAAAAAAAAAAAGATTTAAAAAATGCGTAAAAATTTAAACTTTGACCTACTTTTCCCAAAATATAATCAAATTTATTCTGGGTCACTGGCAATCTATAAACCCAATTTGGTGTGAATTCAACCAAAAGTTTTGCTGCTACAGACATTTGAAATTTTGCCCATTATCAGTAAATGGCAAAAAAAAAAAATTAAAAAATTCATACAAATTTTTAACTTTGACCTACTTTTCCCAAAATGTAATCACATCTATTTTGGGTCATTGGCAATCTATAAACCCAATTTGGTATGAATTCAACCAAAAGTTTTGCTGCTACAGACATTTGAAATTTTGCCCATTATAAGTAAATGGGGAAAAAAAAATTTTTTTAAATGTATAAAAAAATTCGAACTTAGACCAACTGTTCCCAAAATGTAACCACATCTATTCTGGGTCACTGGCAATCTATAAACCCAGTTTGGTATGAATTCAACCAATAGTTTTGCTGCTACATACATTTCAAATTTCGCCCATTATAAGTAAATGGGAGAAGAAAAAAAGATTTAAAAAATTCATAAAAATTTGAACTTTTACACACTTTTCCCAAAATGTAATGACGTCTATTCTGGGTCACTGGCAATCTATAAACCCAATTTCATATGAATTCAACCAATAGTTTTCCTGGTACAGACATGTGACATTTTGCCCATTATAAGTAAATGGGGACAAAAAAAAAAAAAAGATTTAAAAAATGCGTAAAAATTTAAACTTTGACCTACTTTTCCCAAAATAAAATTAAATCTATTCTGGGTCACTAGCAATCTATAAACCCAATTTGGTATGAATTCAACCAAAAGTTTTGCTGCTACAGACATTTGAAATTTTGCCCATTATAAGTAAATGGGGAAATTTTTTTTTTTTTAAATGTATAAAAAAATTCGAACTTAGACCAACTGTTCCCAAAATGTAGCCACATCTATTCTGGGTCACTGGCAATCTATAAACCCAGTTTGGTATGAATTCAACCAATAGTTTTGCTGCTACATACATTTCAAATTTCGCCCATTATAAGTAAATGGGAGACGCAAAAAATATTTTAAAAATTCATAAAAATTTGAACTTTTACACACTTTTCCCAAAATGTAATGACGTCTATTCTGGGTCACTGGCAATCTATAAACCCAATTTCATATGAATTCAACCGATAGTTTTCCTGGTACAGACATGTGACATTTTGCCCATTATAAGTAAATGGGGACAAAAAAAAAAAAAAAGATTTAAAAAATGCGTAAAAATTTAAACTTTGACCTACTTTTCCCAAAATATAATCAAATTTATTCTGGGTCACTGGCAATCTATAAATCCAATTTGGTGTGAATTCAACCAAAAGTTTTGTTGCTACAGACATTTGAAATTTTGCCCATTATCAGTAAATGGCAAAAAAAAAATATTAAAAAATTCATACAAATTTTTAACTTTGACCTACTTTTCCCAAAACGTAATCACATCTATTTTGGGTCATTGGCAATCTATAAAACCAATTTGGTATGAATTCAAGCACTAGTTTTACTGCTGAAGTGTTAACAAACAAAGAAAAAAACAATCTGAACCAAAACCAATACCCCTTACCTCCCCCTTTTTTTTTTTTTTTTTTTTGGCGGTGGGGGGGGGGGGGGCTGGGGTATAATAAAAGTTTTACTACCAAAATATTTGAAGTAGCTGTTGAAGCCAAGTGTCCAAGAAAGCCATGTGACTGAGCCAGCACGCACAAAACAAACCACAAGTCTGGAATATTTCCATTGTGAATCACAGTAATTAAACCTAGTTTCACACATGAATCAGTTTCCATGGCGATACAATAGGACTCTCCCTTATTTGGATGCAGCGCCATCGACCACAATTTGATTCAATACAATGTGACTGAAGGGAATACAATACAGCTCATAAAATAATCCAAAAAGCACCACTTTTTTTCCTTCACATATTCATTCCCCTTGCACTGCAACTCAAAAAGCGTCCCACTTTTGATCTTTTTCTTTTTAACTACTATGAAAACATTTGGCCCTTTCACAAACAGACCTTTCACAAGTTTTCTGGAGTGACATCAACAACAGAAAAAAAAAAAAAAAAAAAACTTCTCTGGCAAAAGATCAAACAAACTCAGACCTGGACCTCGCCTTAAACCAGTCCTTCTTATTCCGTATCCAGTGACACTTTTATAACACGTCGGCCTCTAAAGCTGCCTAAAGCTTCGCTGATACTTGCATGACACTTGGCAGTAAGAGTTGGAGAGAGTTGGAGATGAGACACAAGCATAAAAAACACTTTAAAGAGAAGGAATCAATGTACTGTTAAATAGAAAACTGCACCTCACAAATTATTAGGCAGATTTCTAAATAATGATGAAGGCAAAGGACATCTAATACTAATCTAACGAGTAATTACTATCTTATGTAACCCAAATTCTAGAAAAGTTGGGATGGTGTTTAAAAAGTAAATAAGTGCTTCTATGAAACTGGTCCTAAAAACAGGACATGGAGGCCAGATGTGGACTAATGTTATCAAGCAAGTTTGGAAGCATTTTGGGTCTATTTGAAAAATAAATATTCACTGAGATTAAAGAGAAACTATTTTTCAGATAAAACACATTTTTATATTATTTTTATACAAGAATCCGTATGTAACACGGTAAAAAAAAAAAAGGACACGGAAATTCCACGCTACTATTTTTTCCGAATATCTTTTTAGTCTCACACAGGTACATTTTGGGAATTGAACTACTTATGCAAGGAAGAGTGTGTCACAAAAATGACCACTGTTGCAAAATCACTCGCGATTTATATGTGTTTAAATGGGCAGGTTCATGGAAGTAAATCTGTGTCATCAGATTTTGAATTATGAAAGCCATTGAATTTCAAGCACTGAAATTACATATCTGATTTTTTTTTTTTTGCTCTGAAAATAAGAATCTGAAATTTTTTTTGCACTGAAATTATCTGAATTTTTTTGCACTGAAATTAAGTATCTGAATTTTTTTTTTTGCACTGAAATTAAGTATGTGAATTTTTTTTTTGCACTGAAATTAAGTATCTGAATTTTTTTTTTGCACTGAAATTAAGTATCTGAATTTTATTTTTGCACTGAAACTAAGTATCTGAATTTTCTTTTTGCACTGAAATTAAGTATCCAAATTTTTTTTGCACTGAAATTAAGTATCTGAATTTTTTTTTTTTGCACTGAAACTAAGTATCAGAATTTTTGTTTTGCACTGAAATTAAGTATCTGAATTTTTTTGCACTGAAATTAAGTATCTGAATTTGTTTTTTGCACTGAAACTAAGTATCTGAATTTTCTTTTTGCACTGAAATTAAGTATCCAAATTTTTTTTGCACTGAAATTAAGAATCTGATTTTTTTTTGCACTGAAATTAAGTATCTGAATTTTTTTTTTGCACTGAAACTAAATATCAGAATTTTTGTTTTGCACTGAAATTAAGTATCTGAATTTTTTTGCACTGAAATTAAGTATCTGAATTTGTTTTTTTGCACTGAAACTAAGTATCTGAATTTTCTTTTTGCACTGAAATTAAGTATCCAAATTTTTTTTGCACTGAAATTAAGAATCTGATTTTTTTTTTTTGCACTGAAATTAAGTATCTGAATTTTTTTTTTTTTGCACTGAAACTAAGTATCAGAATTTTTGTTTTGCACTGAAATTAAGTATCTGAATTTTTTTGCACTGAAATTAAGAATCTGAATTTGTTTTTGCACTGAAATTAAGTATCTGAATTTTTTTTTTTTGCATTGAAATTAAGAATCTGAATTTGTTTTTGCACTGAAATTAAGTATCTGAATTTTTTTTGCACTGAAATTAAGAACCTGAATTTTCTTTTTGCACTGAAATTAAGTATCTGAATTTTTTTGCACTGAAATTAAGTATCTAAATTGTTTATCTCTAAATTCAAACATGTTCATAAATTTAGAATTAAAAAAATTCAGGTGCAATACATTCAGATACTTAATTTCAACACAAAAAAAAATCTGTGCTAGAAATTCAATGGCTTTTATTATTCAAAATCTGATGACACAGATTTACTTCCATACAGGTTTCGCATTTAACGCTAGTGGACACGATGGGTTACACACAAAACCTGGAATGAGACTCAGATTCATGAAAAACCTACATGTCTGGATTAGAAAAACCACTAGGATCATCAAATTTAACACACTGTCTTTTTTTATAGTGGTATATAAGACCATTTACAGCCATGTTTTTCAGATCAAATGCACTGACACCTAGGTACTTTTTCATGTCCCGATTTTGGTCCTATTTTTGGCCCCAGTATTTTATTAAAAATTCATTAATTTTGGGATGGCTCAGAGCAAGAGTATAATTTTTTTGCATTTATCTGAGGTCATCCTTAGGTACATCCTAGGGGGGAAATACGTCAACACTTCTCTTTTATTATTGGGTCTAAAAAGCTGGTAAAGTGTCAAAAGGTACCAAAATAAACCCAGTTTCATAGAAGCACCCATATATAAGCAGAATGCAATGATTGGCAAATTTTACAAAAAAGTTATCATTTGGAAAAAAAAAAAATGGTACTTTTGTATTCGATGGCAGCAACATGTCTCCAAAAAGTTGGAATTGGGTTAACAGTAGGCCGTAAAAGTAAGTGGAAATAAAAAATAAACAGCTGGAGGAACATTTTCTGACTAATTTGCTTGACTGTCAATGGAGATGGAACATGACTGCATATAAAAAGAGCTTCTTCAACAGGCAAAAGACGGGCAGAGGTTCACCAATCTGTGAAAAACTGCATCTAAAAAGTGTGGAAAATTTTCAGTATAAAGTTCCTCAAAGTAAATTATGAAGAGTTTGAATATATCATCATCTACAGTACATTACATATTCAACAGATTTGAATACAGGCTCGCAAAATCAATACTGGATGTGTGTGATCTTTAGGCCCTCAGGAGGCACTGCATTAAAACCAGACATGATTCTTTGGCATCAGATTTGATTTAATATGAGTTCACACACACATATATTAATTACTGTGTGCAAAAATCAACAACAAAACACACACACTGAGGACAAAGAACACCCACATATGTAAAACTCTGCTGCATGTGCACAAAACAACCCCAGTGCATGAGGGAGTCTGCTGTTCCAGAACTGGAATTCTGTTTGAGTGACAGTTTGAGGGTGGAGCCCAAAGGACGCACCGGCCTTTTTGTGATTGGTTCCTTTCCAGGTCACTCCCTGAACCTTAATGGAAACCAATCGTTAGACACGGAAGAAGAGGAAGCTCTGCTGCTACAACAATACCATGGCAACGGTAATGGAGAGGTGGTAAATATGGACCTGTCCCAACCTTTTACAGATGTACAGGGTGGGGAAGCAAAATTTACAATGAACATTTAGTTGTTTTTTCTTAGCAGGCACTGCGTCAATTGTTTTGAAACCAAACATATATTGATGTCATAATCATACCTAACACTATTATCCATACCTTTTCAGAAACTTTTGCCCATATGAGTAATCAGGAAAGCAAACGTCAAAGAGTGTGTGATTTGCTGAATGCACTCGTCACACCAAAGGAGATTTCAAAAATAGTTGGAGTGTCCATAAAGACTGTTTATAATGGAAAGAAGAGAATGACTATGAGCAAAACTATTACGAGAAAGTCTGGAAGATACTATTAAAGAAGAATGGGAGAAGTTGTCACCCGAATATTTGAGGAACACTTGTTCAAGTTTCAGGAAGCGTGTGAAGGCAGTTATTGAGAAAGAAGGAGGACACATAGAATAAAAACATTTTCTATGATGTACATTTTCTTGTGGCAAATAAATTGTCATGACTTTCAATAAACTAATTGGTCATACACTGTCTTTCAATCACTGCCTCAAAATATTGTAAATTTTGCTTCCCCACCCTGTACTCTATGGAAAGACTGACTTACTACCTACGACTCAAGGAACAGATCTGCATGAAGCGCTGGAGAAAATGGCTGAACTATAAACAAAACAATGCTCAGTTACTGCTGTCTGTGATGTAAATATTTTATGTTTAACCAGTGGCCCCAGGTTTGTGTGTTTTGTGTGTTGTATTGACTGTTTGTTGAAAAAAACAAATAAAAACAAAGTATTAAAAAAAAAAACAAAATAACCACATAATAGAAGAACTGGACAATTGGTTCACAATAATGACAGTAACGAAGAACACTGAGAAGACAAAGAGAAGCATGAAATTAGTGCAGACAGATCTGGTTTCTTTTTAATCACTTAATAACAACAAAATATTCATAGATAACTTTGAATTAACCCAGGTTTCTTCCATTAAATTTTTGGGTGTTATTGTACAGGGTGGGGAAGCAAAATTTACAATAAACATTTAGTTGTTTTTTCTCAGCAGGCACTACGTCAATTGTTTTGAAACCAAACATATATTGATGTCATAATCATACCTAACACTATTATCCATACCTTTTCAGAAACTTTTGCCCATATGAGTAATCAGGAAAGCAAACGTCAAAGAGTGTGTGATTTGCTGAATGCACTCGTCACACTAAAGGAGATTTCAAAAATAGTTGGAGTGTCCATAAAGACTGTTTATAATGGAAAGAAGAGAATGACTATGAGCAAAACTATTACGAGAAAGTCTGGAAGATACTATTAAAGAAGAATGGGAGAAGTTGTCACCCGAATATTTGAGGAACACTTGTTCAAGTTTCAGGAAGTGTGTGAAGGCAGTTATTGAGAAAGAAGGAGGACACATAGAATAAAAACATTTTCTATTATGTACATTGTCTTGTGGCAAATAAATTCTCATGATTTTCAATAAACTAATTGGTCATACACTGTCTTTCAATCCCTGCCTCAAAATATTGTAAATTTTGCTTCCCCACCCTGTATGTACATCAAATTCATAATTACCCCGTCACCCAAAGGGGAGGCAAGGGGTATTGTTTCTGGTTCGGTTTGTTTGTTTGTTTAACACTCTAGCAGCAACACCCATTTACTTATAATGGGTGAAATTTCAAATGTCTGTAGCAGCAAAACTATTAGTTGAATTGATGCCAAATTGGGTTAATAGATTACCTTCAACCCAGAATAGATGTGATTATATTTTGTGAACAGTAGGTCTAAGTTCAAATTTTTTTATACATTAAAAAAAAAAAAAATTCCCCATTTACTTATAATGGGCAAAATTTCAAATGTCTGGAGCAGCAAAACTATTGGTTGAATTCATACTGAATTGGGTTTATAGATTTCCAGTGACCCAGAATAGATGTGATTACATTTTGGGAAAAGTAGGTTAAACTTAAATTTTTTTTAGGAATTTTTAAAATCTTTTTTTCTTCTCCCATTTACTTATAATGGGCAAAATTTCACATAAAACATAAATTTTGTTTCAATTTACGTCAAACTTGGCACATATATAGAGGCAGTTGATATGCTGACATCATCATGATGACATCAGCTGGATCGATGCTAAAATAAGCTACAATATGTGCGAGGGGCGGTGCTTGTTGTGCCTGGCACCACTTGTTACTAGGGATGTTCCGATCCGATCTACAGATTGGTATCGGCTGCCGATCTGGGATTTTTTTGAAGATCGGATCAGATTGGATTTAGTCAAGAGATCGGGCTGATCCAGACCCGGTTCTGGGGCGGGGGTAAACACATATCCTGCCCCCTCAAATTAATGTTTTCGAAGGTAGGGAAAAGCTGCACAACATCAGGAGGTTTAGAGCAGGGGTCTCAAACTCATTTTCTTTCAGGGGCCACATTCAGCCCAATTTGATCTCACATGGGCTGGACCAGTAAAATAATAGCATAATAACCTACAAATAATGACAACTCCAAATTTTTCTCTTTGTTGTAGTGTAAAAAAAAAACCCATTAAATTATAAAAATACTTACTTTTATAAACCATCCAAACAAAAAAGATGTGAATAACCTGAAAAAAACTGAAATTTCTCAGAAAAATAAGTGCAATTTGTACAATATTATGCCTCAACTTATCATTTCTACACGATTGGATCTGCAAAGACACTAAACACTTAATAACAGGGAGGAAATTGTTAAAATCGTACTTAATTTTCTTTAGACATTTCAGGTTGTTCATATTTGTTCATCTTATTCACATTTTACTGTTACAGGATAGTTTGTAAATGTAAATATTTTCATAAATTAATGTTATTTTTTGCTCTTTGAAGTTATCATTATTTATAGGCATAATGTAATATTTTTTTCATATCAAACCAAGAAGAAAATATGGAGTCATTATTTTTGTAGGTTATTATGCTATTAGTTCACTTGCGATCATATTGATCTGTATGTGGAATAAACTAAAATGACTTTGACAGCCTTGACTGTGGAATTGTTGCACTTTGCAAATTCATCCCACTGGCCGGACTGGAACCTTTGGCGGGCCACATTTGGCCCCCGGGCCGCATGTTTGAGACCCCTGGCTTAGAGGAACTAGTAAAGTGTGTATAAGTTTCACTTTCACTCTGCGGGTACTCATTCTGAGGTCCAGTTGTGATGCGCAAGTTGGGTTTTTTTCAACCCACAGGGCTTTTGTGGAATTATTTGACCCGACCCAACCTGCCCCGCAAATAAACTGACATTCTTTTGACCCGCCCCACGAGTAACCTGCTTCACATCACTAACACACGACAGCGAACTCACCCCCATATAATACCTGGACGGACCAGTCCATAGACACACTACAGCAGTGGAAAATATAAGGTTCTAATTTGTCCCACAGTTTGAATTTGGAAAGTGCAAAAACTACAGGGTGGGGAAGCAAAATTTACAATGAACATTTAGTTGTTTTTTCTCAGCAGACACTACGTCAATTGTTTTGAAACCAAACATATATTGATGTCATAATCATACCTAACACTATTATCCATACCTTTTCAGAAACTTTTGCCCATATGAGTAATCAGGAAAGCAAACGTCAAAGAGTGTGTGATTTGCTGAATGCACTCGTCACACCAAAGGAGATTTCAAAAATAGTTGGAGTGTCCATAAAGACTGTTTATAATGTAAAGAAGAGAATGACTATGAGCAAAACTATTACGAGAAAGTCTGGAAGATACTATTAAAGAAGAATGGGAGAAGTTGTCACCTGAATATTTGAGGAACACTCGCGCAAGTTTCAGGAAGCGTGTGAAGGCAGTTATTGAGAAAGAAGGAGGACACATAGAATAAAAACATTTTCTATTATGTCAATTTTCTTGTGGCAAATAAATTCTCATGACTTTCAATAAACTAATTGGTCATACACTGTCTTTCAATCCCTGCCTCAAAATATTGTACATTTTGCTTCCCCACCCTGTATACTGAAGTTATTAAGAGTCAAAGGTATCAGTTCAGGTTCCACATTCAGCCCAGTTGTGATCTACAGTAAAATAACAGCATAATAATCTGTAAATAATGACTCCAATTTTAACTCAAAATTTCATTGTAAAAAGTCCGTATTGGATCAGTATTGGATCGGTGTCGGCAAAACTAATCCCCAAAAAAATTGGATCGGATTGGAAGCAAAAAAATCCAGATGGAAGCCTCACTACTTGTTACCTGAGTTTTTCCTGTGCATTACACCCCTATTTTACAATTTTCTTTATGATTCCATACGCATTCTATCTTCATTGACATTTTACACAGAATATAAACTTCTACAGAGTTTGGGTTATATTAATAAATACTAGAAATAAAGCAGATATGATGTTAAAGGATGCATCCCCTTTTCATTCACTGCAAAGTTTTTTTTTTTGTTTGTTTCCAGCACCTTCATCTTTGAACTTTCATTCTAATGCATTGATGCAAATACGTGTAAAACTTCCCTGTTTTTGCGTAAAAAAGACAAACTGCATTTGAAACATGACTTCTTGCACAGGCAGATGTACAGTATGTCATGTTTATAACAGTGTGTCATGGAAGAAGTGCTGCCAAAAACAGGCAGAACAAGACCTCTGGTAATCCTGATAGCCTTTTTATTGGCTTAACTTTATATATTACTTTGTTATATATCTCCCTATTGGCTTGAACTATTTCACCAACTGCTGTGTCTCTGCCTCTTATACTTGGAATTCATCTGAAGGTCTCTGAGGTCTCAGGCGTCTGGAGAACAGAGTTGGCTTTGGAAATTACAAAATACACAGAAGACAGTCCTGCATCTTCAATCATCTATGATTTGACAGACACTCATTTTTTTTAACCCTTTCATGCATGAATTATCAGAACCTAATTAAGATTTTTTTTTTTCCTGAGTGTTTTTATTCCTATTCTTCAGGCATGAAAAAAAAAACAATGTGGTTTGTTTTTTTTGTTTTTTTTTAATTAACCTATTTTCCATGGCACTACAAAAATGTCTACTCGGCTGAACACCATTTAATTTTTTAAACTCAGAAAGATGTATTTACTGACATACTGTGTGAAAACTTTGAAATAAAAGCATTTTTAACCTCCCGAGGCCCAGCAGTGCATTTCTGTCCTCTGTAGGGGACAAAAGTTTGACAGTTTTACTTAAAAAAAAATGCTGTCCATTGTAAAGGACATCCCATTTAAAAAAATAATAATAAATTAAAAGAATTTTTAAAGAAAAATGTCTCGGAAAAAAAAAACAAAAAAAAAAAAAACTGTTGCATTATATAGTTTCCAATCAAGACAATTGTTTAATGGAAAAAAGCTAAAAAAAATTTCATTTTCCTAGGTCTCAGGAGGTTAATGCTGCTAATCTGATGTTTTCTCACATTTTAAAATACTATAATACTAGTTATTACTCACTCAGATAATATGAAAAAAAAAACCCTGTTAATTACAGTCTAATAACAATTAACAATGGATTTAGATCAGGGGTGTCAAACATGCGGCCCAGGGACCAAATGCGGCCCGCCAAAGGGTCCAGTTCGGCCCCTGGGATGTTTTTGCCAAGTGCAAAAATTCCACAGTCTTGAATTGAATTAAGGAAAAAAAAAAAAATTTGCTTGAGTTAAGGAAAAAATCTTGAATTAAGCCAAAAAAAAAAAAAAATCTTCAATTATGTAAAAAAAAACTCATATTTAGCAAAAAATCTTCAATTAAGCAAAAATAAAAAAAAAAACAAATCTTCAGTTAAGTAAAAAAAAAATCTCAAATTTAGCAAAAAATCTTGAATTAAATTCATTGAATTAAAAAAAAAAAAAAAAGTTCAATTAAGTAAAAAAAATCTTTAATTAAGCCAAAAAAAATCTTCAATGAAGTTAAAAAAAAATCTTCAATTAAGCCAAAACAAAATCTTCAATTAAGTAAAAAAATCTAGAATTAAGTTTAAAAAAAAAAAAAAATCTTCAATTAAGCCAAAAAATCTTCAATGAAGTTAAAAAAAATCTTCAATTAAGCCAAAAAAAATCTTCAATTAAGTAAAAAATCTAGAATTAAGTTAAAAAAAAATCAATTACGTAAAAAAAATCTTGAATTAAGCAAAAAAAAATCTTGAATTAACAACTTAATTTTTTTCCCTTTGTTTTAGTGCAAAAAATAACATTAAATTATGAAAATATTTACATTTACAAACTATCCTGTAACACTAAAACGTGAATAACCTGAAAAAATATGAACCAGAAATGTCTAAAGAAAATTCAGCCCAATTTGAACTCTTTTCTGCCTGTTCCTCAGTGTTTAGTGTCTTCGTAGATCTGATCCATAATGCACATGGACAAATGAGAAGTGGGGGCAGAATATTGTTAAATTGCACAAAATTTTCTTCCATCCATCCATCCATCCATCCATCCATTCTATTCCGCTTATCCGGGGCCGGGTCGCGGGGGTAACAGTCTAAGCAGGGATGCCCAGACTTCCCTCTCCCCAGACTCCTCCTCCAGCTCTTCCGGGGGGATCCCGAGGCGTTCCCAGGCCAGCCGAGAGACATAGTCTCTCCAACGTGTCCTGGGTCTTCCCCGAGGTCTCCTCCCGGTGGGACATGCCCGGAACACCTCCCCAGGGAGGCGTCCAGGAGGCATCCGAAACAGATGCCCGAGCCACCTCAGCTGGCCCCTCTCGACGCGGAGGAGCAGCGGCTCTACTCCGAGCTCCTCCCTGGTGACTGAGCTCCTCACCCTATCCCTAAGGGTGCGCCCAGCCACCCAACGGAGGAAACTCATTTCGACCGCTTGTATCCGGGATCTTGTCCTTTCGGTCATGACCCAAAGCTCATGACCATAGGTGAGGGTAGGAACGTAGATTGACCGGTAAATTGAGAGCTTCGCCTCTCGGCTCAGCTCCTTCTTTACCACAACCGACCGGTACAGCGACTGCATCACTGCAGACGCTGCACCGATCCGTCTGTCAATCTCACGCTCCATCCTTCCCTCACTCGTGAACAAGACCCCGAGATACTTAAACTCCTCCACTTGGGGCAAAGACTCCCCACCGACCCGGACAAAATTTTCTTATGTTTTTTAATTTAAATTTCAGTTTTTTCAGGGTTTTTTTTTTTTTTTTTTGGATAGTTTATAAAAGTAAGTATTTTCATAATTTAATGTTTTTGTGTTTTGTTTTGTTTTTTACACTAAAACAAAGACAAAAATTTGCAGTTGTCATTATTTATAGGTTATTATATTATTATTTTTCTGGTCCGGCCCACCGCAGATCAAATTTCGCTGAATATGGCCCCTGAACTAAAATGAGTTTGACACCCCTGATTTAGATAAAAGAACAGCACAGTTACAGTAATGGTCTGAATGTCAGTTTATGGGATGGTGCATAAGTGTCCACTGTGTCGGCTGATATGGAACTAAAACAACGAAACCCATGAATATACAAGAGAACAGCTGGAGAAGAACTGTCCACTGGAGTGAGCACTATACATGAAAGGGTTAAATGTAATTTTTAAAGCACTCAGGTACAGAGGGTCATACTCCAAATAAGTACATTCCTTCTAATTCATCATTTATTCATATAGTAGTGTAACAGCAGCGTACCTGTAAGTGTGACAAGACTGATTAGTAACCCTAACAGGGTCTGCATGCTGACCCCCATGGACAGGGCGAGGGCCTCCACCCCCCCCGTGGGGCAGTGTCCGGCAGGTTGGCAGCTGCAGACGCTGATGGTCAAAGTGCTGGTGCTGGAGAGCGCAGGTGAACCGCTGTCCGTCACCACCACGGGGAGCAGGTACTGGGTTCGGTCCTTACGGGTGAAAGTACTCCTGCGCGCTACGACGCCAGCTGTGTTGTCTAAAAATAATGTCAACAGACACAGGCACGTTTTTCAGTATTTTTAACCCAAAAAGACCCAAACATCCACCATCGACCAAAACCATCTACTGATATAAACTGTTTAATACCTGTTGATCCACTAATCCTATCAATATATGTAAATAATTGGTGTAAAATGTAGTTTATCATCTTTTCATGGCCATCAGATATGACCTATTTGGACGTTCAGAGGCTCAACAGTTACCGTGGAAACACCGTCATCTTCTACAAAGTTGATTCACCACTAAAACCCATGGAGTTGGATCAATGACAGTGGATGGAGACACGGGGTTTATGTTCAGTTAATGATAGATTTGCTGCAAAAGCCACTTTTTTTCAGTTTTCTCAGTTTTTGATGAAATAGCCCTCATCACTCATGTTTTTTTTTCTAAAGCTCATACCTGCTTAGTATAGACTTTGAAAGAAACTGCGGAAGAAAAGTCATAGAAAGAGTTAAATTAACCCTTAAAGACCCAAACATCCACCATCGACCAAAAGCATCTACTGATCTAAACTGTTTAATACCTGTTGATCCACTAATCCTATCAATACATGTAAATAATTGGTGTAAAATACAATTAGTCATCTTTTCATGGTCATCAGATATGACCCATTTGGACGTTCAGAGGCTCGGCAGTTACCATGGAAACACCATCATCTTCTACAATGTTGATTCACCACTAAAACCCATGGAGTTGGATCAATGACAGTGGATGGACACACTTGTTTTTATGTTCAGTTAATGATAGATTTGCTGCAAAAGCCACTTTTTTTCAGTTTCCTCAACTTTAATCTGAGCTTTTATGTAGAGCTGCCACTGATTAATCGACTCAAAGTGATCCAAAAAAATCATTCAACCACAATTCTCCTGAATTAAAGCTTTGTTTCCTTCATTTCTCTGCTGCTAAACATTGGTTCCACTGTTGTGTTTCACACGGATGCTTATTGTGACGCATAAAAAGGCTTCAGTTCAGGAAAACTGCAATAGAATATCTCCCTTTAATCAATTCCAGTCGATTAATCGAATCGGGACTTTTTACATTGACTTCAAGCATCTAGTCGATTAATCGGTTGCAGCTCTACTTTTATGAACATCTACATGATCAGTGAATTAAATATAGGGAAATATTTGTATTTGTCAAATATTTCGTATTTGTCTCTGTATTTGTTCTTTGATTGCCATTTAGTATTAACTTTCTATCTGTTTAGCCATTTGATGTGTGTTCGTCCCTTGGCTGTTTATTGTAAAGCATCTTAGAGTACTTAAAAAAGTACTATATAAAACCGATGTATTATTATTATTATTATTATTATTACCTCCGCCAAGGAGGTTATGTTTTTGCCAGGGTTTGTTTGTTTGTTTGTTTGTTTGTCTGTCTGTTTGTTTGTCTGTCCGTTAGTGTGCAACATAACTCAAAAAGTTCTGGACAGATTTGGATGAAATTTTCAGGGTTTGTTGGAAATGGGATAAGGAAGAAATTATTAAATTTTGGTGGTGATTGGGGGTGGGGGCCCCACGGGGGGTGCCACTGATCAGCCTTGGCGGAGGTCTGCGGTCTCTGAGTGCTTCTAGTTATTATTATTATTATTGTTGTTGTTGTTGTTGTTGTTGTTGTTATTAAAATACCTCATTGTCACTGAAAAAACACAGAATACATAAGATAATATTATAATTAATGATGATAAATCACTTAAGGAAGATTAAATATGGAGAAAAATTCATTTGGGAACTGACACAAAAGTAACACTGTGTCTTTATGGGTTAAGATAGATGTAGCCTAATTGTAGCTATAGGAGAAAAAAAAATAGAGCTTCAACCACTGCTTATTTATGTTAGTTAATGATGAATTATGTCGAAAAATTCAATTTTCCTAATTTTTTCTGATCTGATCTAAAAACCTTTGAATTTACTCTGAGCTAAATTAAAGGTAGGTAAATTAACAAAATAATTAATATAATAATTAATAATTAGGTAAATTAAATATAAATTTATTTACTTATATTTAGTAAGTTAAATATAAGAAAACACCTGATTTTCACTGAAAAATGCAAAAATACAGAGAATAATATCCTAACAATTTGTGCTAAATCATTTGTAGGGAAAAAAAAAAGTAATTTGGAAGTTGTGACAAATATCGTTGTAGGTCTTTAAGGGTTGAACAAGTCACATTAGTTCTTTGGTGGAACTTAGAACAGGATGCTGCAGGAGGGCAGTTACGAAGGAAGAGAATGCACATGAAGGCGATTAAAGCCATCTACTGATCTAAACTGTTTAATACCTGTTGATCCACTAATCCTGTCAATACATGTAAATAATTGGTGTAAAATACAGTTTATCATCTTTTCATGGTCATCACATATGACCCATTTGGATGTTCAGAGGCTCCGTAGTTACCATGGAAACACCGTCATCTTCTACAACATTGATTCACTAATAAAACCCATATATTTGTTGAAAAAGTTTTTTTTTTTTTCAGTTTTCTCTGTTTTGATATAAAAACCTTTGAATTTACACTTTTATGAACGTCTACATGATCAGTAAATTAAATATAGGAGAATACCTGATTTTTCACCGAAAATACAAAATGCAGAGGATAATATGATAATAAATGATCATAAATCAATTAGGAAAGTTTAGACAGTTTTCTTATTTGTGCATCTGAGGTATGTCATATTAATGTCTGAATAGTCACATGATATGTAGGTCATCTACTGATAGAAAATGTTTAATCCCTGTTGATCCGCTAATACGAGTATATAATTGGTGTAAAATACAGTTTTTCGTCTTTTAATGGTCATCAGATATGACCCATTTGGACGTTCAGAGGCTCCGTAGTTACCATGGAAACACCGTCATCTTCTACAACATTGATTCACCAATAACACCCATGGAGTTGGATCAATGACAGTGGATGGATTTTACTGAAAAAGTCACTTTTTCTTCAGTTTTCTCTGTTTTTTTATATAATAACCCTGAACTTTAATATGAGCTTTTATGAACATACAAATGATCAGTGAATTAAATAAAGGAAAATATAGGATTTTTAATTAAAAATGCAAAATACAGAGGATAATATTAGAATAAATGGTTATAAATCACTTAGGAAAGGTTTAAATTGAGAAAAATTCATGTGAGAACTGCCGCAAAAGTAGCTCTGGGTCTTTATGGGTTAAAGAAAAAAAAGTGGTAAAAGAAAAAGTGGTAAAAGAAAGAGTGGTTTTCTGGTAACTCAAGGGAATCACAAAATAACCTTGTGTGATTTACATGTTTAAATCAAAATCTCACTTTATACAAAAGTACCTTTATTTATTCAACCCTTTCATGCATGAATTATGACAACCTTTTTCAAGATTTTTTTTCCCTCAGTGTTTTTATTCCTCTTTAGGTGTAAAAAAAACCAATGTAATTGAAAGTTTTTTTTTATGAATCTGTTTTTCATGGAAAATGTCCACTCAGCTGGACACCATGCATTTAATTTTTGAAGCAAAGAAACATGCATTTACTGACTGAAACTATGAAATTATTTTTTTAATGTTGCTAATCTGATATTTTCTCACATTTTTAACATATTATAATACTACTTATTACTCACTCAGATAACACTGGTCAACAACAAATTTATTGTTTAAGTTTTTTGAGCTGATTTAGGATCATTTTGGTGTGCTGAATCCAAAAATCACATTAATTTTGCTCAATCAGGTCAACTTTCTGAACTATGCTACATATTGTCTTTTTAACATTTTTGCTTACATTTATGGGCATTTTCACATCATATGATACAAAATTCTTTCATATTTCTTGCAATAAATGAGTTCTGAAGATTTTACTTTTGACAATTTATGATTAATGTTTTTTTTTAATATTACAGGTGAATGAAATGGCTTCGACTAGAAGATCTTGCAAAAATAAGCCTGACGTATTCTGCTACATCTGCGGTGAATACACCATTGTACCTAACAGGAATCAAGTCACAAGTTTCATAAAGTGTGCTTACCAATCTTATTTTGGTATTAATTATTATATTTTGTGAGAAGATCAAATTTTTCAAAATCAAATTAGCAAAAAAACCTGACCTGATTGAGAAAAACAGATGTCATTTTTGGATTTAGCGGTGCAAAAATGGTCCTAATTCAGTTGAAAAAACCTAGACAACTTGCAAAAAACATTTTTTTGTAACCCAGTGTAATATGTAACAAAAAAATAATAATTTTTTTGTTTTTAAAAAATGTGTTAATTACAGTCTAATAACAATTAGCTCTTTCCCCGCCATTGACGAGATATTCCGTCAATTGCTTCCCAACGCTTCCCCGCCAATGACGAGATTTTCCGTCAATCCGTGTTTTCACTGTTATACTGTAGTTGGAGGTGTTGTGGATCATGTGAATTACTTTCCTTAGTCCAAAAACAAACAATTAAGCAGCTTTTTCGGAAAAATGACGGGCCGGGTTTAACGTTTTTGCACTGGAGTCTCCGTATCCCATGGCAACGCATCCAGCGGCAGTCACTGAATGAGGAAATGAAGACTGCAGGAACCGCGCGCAGTTTCAAAAGCCTTAAAGATGATTATGGAGACAGAGTCTGACAATTCAATATGTGATGGAGCTACAGAAGAACCATTTAGAGACAGGAACGGAGAAACAGAAGGTGAGGGAGACGAAGACGGAACACGGGAAACAAGGAGCGGCTCAGGTCCGACACGGAGGTGCGGGTGGGGGGGGCGGGGGCACAGAGCGACACGGAGAAAATGACAGACAGGAGGAAGAGAAAAGAGACATTTGTAGAGGACATTCAAGGAGAAGACAGACATACAGACATGGGACAAGACAAAGGAAAGCTAGTCTGCATCTGTTAGAGTGAGTTCAGATTCAGACTGAGGACACAGAACAGATTCAGCTGTAGAATGTCAGCAGGACACAGGGAAGACACTGTTGGATTTGGCTTTTGTATGAAATAAATAAATACATATATTCATACAGAGATAAATAACTAGATGTCCATATAATTATTTACAGATCAAACACAGCAGCTGGTCCAACAGGAGGACCTGGTGCAGCCAAAGGCCAGAAATCTACAGTATTTAGTGCATTTGTTTCTTTTTTTCTTGAAAATGAGGAATATTGAGGTGTTTATATCCAAAAGCTAAACTACTATGTGTTAGACTTATAACTGATGTATGTAAATGTGCAAAGTTTAGAAGGAACCTGGTGCTTTACAAGATGTTCGGTCTAAAGTTTGGTGTGGATTCCCCTAACATTTTGTGGAATGATGGGATATCTTAGAGCTGTTTGTTACTATTATTGCTGTTATTATTATTTTATTTTGTGATTTTGAAGACAGTGTTACTGTTGGTAAATAAGAAAGAGTCAAAAATGTAAATAGGAAATCAGTTTTCTCTTGAAAATCAATATCTTTGAAAAAAATGCAATTTTCTCAGCTTTTTGCTCAAAATTCAGTTTTTTCCTGAAAATGACCAATATTCAAATGTTTATATCTCACGAACGAATAAAGATAGAATAAAATAGTTTTTTGTGTTTAAAAGTTGAAGTTCTGTTCTTTCTTTTGATGTATTCAGTGTTCACATACTCCTAACACAACATTTTCAGTGAGCCTCCAAAGATTAGTGAAAATGACCAAAACGGCTGGCGCTGGCTACCAACTCACTGGAAAATGCTCTGGCGGGGAAAGAGTTAGCAGTTTATTTACACTCAAATATTTTACTGCAGATCAGGTTTATCAAGAACAGGAAAGTTACAGTAATGCTATGAATTACAGTGTATGGGATGATGTATAAGGGTCAAAACACAGTATTCAAAATCTCTATGACGGGACAATTTAGAGACAATTTGACAGATTAGTGTTGCTAAATGACCCACATTTTTTTTGTTTTTGGAACTTATATTTTATTAATTTTAAAAGAACAACAACAAAATGAAAACAAAACAACATGAAAATGTCTGGGTTGCACAGTGTTACCAATTATTTTGCTTATGTAATGTCCATTTTTTTCCACTTTTTGTTCATTTGTGGTTCTTGTAGTCTCAATCTGTGTGTTAGTTTTTCCATTACAAATATGTCCTCAATCGTAGTTATCCATCGATCCTTTGATGGCACGTTCATCTTCCCCCATTTTCTTGTTATACATTTTTTTTTGCAGCTATCAATATCACCTTTACCAAATATTTATCATATTCACATATAGTGCCATCACCAAAGTTGCACAAATAAAGAATTTCAGGTTTCTTTGGAATTGTGTACCCTAATACTTCACATAGAACATTGTTTATCATTTCCCAATATTCCGAAAGTTTTGAACATTTCCAAAAAAACATGAGAATGGTCAACATCCATCTCCCTGCATTCTGTCCAACATTCCTGAAAAATGAGCCACATTTTTACTTTTAAATTCATTTTTGCTTTAGTTGGACCATAAGGGATTCTCCAAAACAAGGAGCTACTTTATATTGAAATAAATGTTGGAATGGCAATCAATTAAAGTTCGCTCTCTGATGGGACATTACTATGTTTTGACCAATAAGCGTCCACTGTGTTGGTTATTATACAATTAAAACAACAAATTCCATGAATATACAAGAGAACAGCTGTAGAATAGCAGTCCACTATGCATGAAAGGGTTAAGTGTGATGAGATATTTTGCCTAGAAATGAAAAAAATACACTTGGCAAGATTTGGATTTTTGCAGTGCACTACCTCCGGAGGTGTTACAAAGCTACAATAAAGGTGGGACCAAATGATCCACCATTTCATTTACATATACAGATTTTTGTGCTAAATTCAAGCAAAAAAATCTGCCAATGGAACAAGTGAGCAACTGCACTGAGCATGCTCAGATGTCTATGAAAAGAACAAGGTCTATTCTTTGAGCACGTTTTGCAGTTTTTCTTATTGAGGAAATGGTGGAATTTTTATGAATATTTAAAATAAATCATACATTCAGAACGCTCACCACAGACACGTCAGGGCTTAAAGGGTTAATAGCCCTATCAGCCCGCCTGTGGGCCGAAAAAATTGTATTAATATTCATCTACTGTAAAAATATAATAAATCAGGACAATGAATGTTTTTTTCGACTTTTGCCCAAAGTTTAGACCCTAATGTTAATAAAAGTACATCAAAAGTGTATTTTGGTGCAAACTTTAATGTTCAAACGTGATTTTTAATCTTTGTGGGGTGAAATATACGCTATTAAAAATCTCTGACACGAACAATTAATTCATGCATATCATCATCAATCCAGCTGAAAAAAAACAGGCGAGGATAAAAAATTCTAATTTCTCTTTTAGTTTGTTACAGTTTACTCAGGCATAGTAATAGATACAATATTTTAGACAATGGGAATAGATTCTGTGAGGTCTGTAAATGTCCACAGACACCAAGAACATCCATATGAACCTTATTATTGTGAAGTAATTCTTCATTTACTTTGGGTATGTCTTTTTAGGCGTTTTTCACCTGAAAATATGGTCAGGGTTAAACAGGTTAAAATAAGACATAAGGCAGATTTTTTTTGCTTGAATTTAGCAAAAAAAAATCTTGAATTAAGCAAAAAATATATATATACTGTATCTGCCAATGGAACAAGTGAAAATTATCTTAGTAAGATTTCTTGAAATAAGATTTTCCAGATCTGTTGTCTAAAAATCAGTTCTTATGTCTCACTGAAAAGTTACTCTTTAGGTGATTATGTCTTATTTTAAGTGTGATGAGATATTTTGACTAGAAATGAGGAAAAATACACATGATAAGATTTAGATTTTTACAGTGTAGCATAGTGACAATAAACGACTGCTGCCAAACAAATCTAGTGGATCATCTGAACACTAACCAGTCATATAAACGGATAAAAACTCCACTAACCCACCTGGTGAGTCATTACATCAGCAGTGAGAGCTGAAACTCAAACTATATCAGTAGTTTTAAACTTGCATCTACTTGTAAATCGAAATTATGCTCTAAGCTACAGCATTTAAAATACTGCAGAGGATAGAGCATTATATGAACATGAGTAAAAAATCAATATACTGCAACAAAAACTGACTAACAAGACATTCTCATAATTAAAACGATGTAAATGAAAATTTCATTTGTCTCGACTCCTACGCAAGCAATATTATTTAGGCCTTTAAACTAAGCAATATGAAATAATATTTGCCTTTTTTTTTTTTTTTTTTTTTTTTTTTTTAACAAAGCAAATAATGGAAATGGGCAGTAAAAATCGATCAAACTGTTGTTAAGTGTGCAGCAGAGAGACGGTTGAATGTGTCCAATAAGTCAGAATGGTATTTAAACAGGTGGTGTCCAGTCAGCGATGAGGAGCAAGAATGAATTAGAAAGGAATGGAATGAAAAACATACACTCCTGCATCCTACAGTCTGAAAAGATTTATGGGATTTTACTGTTAGTGGTTTGATGACGTCTTACAGGTGCAGCAAATTCAACCAAACTGTTAGTTCTTCCTAAGCCGAACCAAACTCCATATATGGTTTCAACACAAGACTTTTAGATATGAACTTAAGTCTCTGGTGGAATTTCCAGTATTTTCCTGTGAGAAAAAAAAAAAAAAAAAAAAAAAATCCTGGATCCTTTGCTGAAAAATTCTATTGAGATGATATGAATCTGTGTTGAATAACCACCAGAGGCTTATCTGAGTGGAAAGACTATAAACAGGAGACACTGCTCCCCTGGGTTTTATAATGATAGAACTAAAATCTGTCTATTTGAGAAAATGTGGTATGGGGAATACACTGGAAAAAATCTAAATCTTTTCAAGTGTATTTTTATCATTTCTGCTAAAACTTGAATTTAGCAAAAAAAAAATCTTGAATTAAGTAAAAAAAAAAAAAAAAAAACTAGAACAAGTGAAAATTATCTTGGAAACATTTCTTGTAATCAGATTTTCCAGATCTGTTGTCTAAAAATCAGTTCTTATATCTCACTGAAAAGCTACTCTTTAGGTGATTATGTCTTATTTTAAGTGTGATGAGATATTTTGACTAGAAATGAGAAAAATGCACTTGGTAAGATTTAGATTTTTGCAGTGTGGATTCAAGAATTATAGTGCATTATGTTTTTTAGTTCTAACTACACTGCAAAAAGTTATTTCTAAGAAAGTGAAAAATGCCTTATTTCTACAACATTTGTCTTATTTTTCACCTAAAAAAAAAAAAAATCTTTGCCAAAAAATTTTTACATAAAAAAAATGTCTTATTTTTAATAAATATAGATAACTTTAAGATTTTCCAGCTAATATCAAGCTTGATTTTACTAGTAGCAAGGTTTGGCAATATTTTGCAAATTATCCCAGCAAAGGATCCAGATTGTTTTCTCTATTTTAAGACTGAAACCACTTCTGTGAAAATTATCTTGGAAACATTTCTTGAAATAAGATTTTCCAGATCTGTTGTCTAAAAATCAGTTCTTATATCTCACTGAAAAGTTACTCTTTAGGTCATTATGTCTTATTTTAAGTGTGATGAGATATTTTGACTAGAAATGAGAAAAATACACTTGGTAAGATTTAGATTTTTGCAGTGTGGATTCAAGAATTATAGTGCATTATGTTTTTTAGTTCTAACTACACTGCAAAAAGTTATTTCTAAGAAAGTGAAAAATGCCTTATTTCTACAACATTTGTCTTATTTTTCACCTAAATAGAAAAAAAAATCTTTGCCAAAACATTTTTACATTAAAAAAAATTCTTATTTTTAATAAATATAGATAACTTTAAGATTTTCCAGCTAATTATCAAGCCTGATTTTACTAGTAGCAAGGTTTGGCAATATTTTGCAAATTATCCCAGCAAAGGATCCAGATTGTTTTCTCTATTTTAAGACTGAAACCACTTCTGTGAAAATTATCTTGGAAACATTTCTTGAAATAAGATTTTCCAGATCTGTTGTCTAAAAATCAGTTCTTATGTCTCGCTGAAAAGTTACTCTTTAGGTGATTATGTCTTATTTTAAGTGTGATGAGATATTTTGACTAGAAATGAGAAAAATGCACTTGGTAAGATTTAAATTTTTGCAGTGTGGATTCAAGAATTATAGTGCATTATGTTTTTTAGTTCTAACTACACTGCAAAAAGTTATTTCTAAGAGAGTGAAAAATGCCTTATTTCTACAAAATTTGTCTTATTTTTCACCTAAAGAGAAAAAAAAAAAAATTTGCCAAAAACTTTTTACATAAAAAAAAAAAATCTTATTTTTAATAAATATAGATAACTTTAAGATTTTCCAGATCTGTTGTCTAAAAATCAGTTCTTATGTCTCGCTGAAAAGTTACTCTTTAGGTGATTATGTCTTATTTTAAGTGTGATGAGATATTTTGACTAGAAATGAGAAAAATGCACTTGGTAAGATTTAGATTTTTGCAGTGTGGATTCAAGAATTATAGTGCATTATGTTTTTTAGTTCTAACTACACTGCAAAAAGTTATTTCTAAGAGAGTGAAAAATGCCTTATTTCTACAACATTTGTCTTATTTTTCACCTAAATAGAAAAAAAATCTTTGCCAAAACATTTTTACATAATTTTTTTTTTTCTTATTTTTAATAAATATAGATAACTTTCAGATTTTCCAGCTAATTATCAATCCTGATTTTACTAGTAGCAAGGTTTGGTAATATTTTGCAAATTATCCCAGCAAAGGATCCAGATTGTTTTCTCTATTTTAAGACTGAAACCACTTCTGTGAAAATTATCTTGGAAACATTTCTTGAAATAAGATTTTCCAGATCTGTTGTCTAAAAATCAGTTCTTATGTCTCGCTGAAAAGTTACTCTTTAGGTGATTATGTCTTATTTTAAGTGGGATGAGATATTTTGACTAGAAATGAGAAAAATGCACTTGGTAAGATTTAGATTTTTGCAGTGTGGATTCAAGAATTATAGTGCATTATGTTTTTTAGTTCTAACTACACTGCAAAAAGTTATTTCTAAGAAAGTGAAAAATGCCTTATTTCTACAACATTTGTCTTATTTTTCACCTAAATAGAAAAAAAATATATTTGCCAAAAAATTTTACCTAAAAAAAAATGTCTTATTTTTAATAAATATAGATAACTTTAAGATTTTCCAGCTAATATCATGCCTGATTTTACTAGTAGCAAGGTTTGGCAATATTTTGCAAATTATCCCAGCAAAGGATCCAGATTGTTTTCTCTATTTTAAGACTGAAACCACTTCTGTGAAAATTATCTTGGAAACATCTCTTGAAATAAGATTTTCCAGATCTGTTGTCTAAAAATCAGTTCTTAAGTCTTGCTGAAAAGTTACTCTTTAGGTGATTATGTCTTATTTTAAGTGGGATGAGATATTTTGACTAGAAATGAGAAAAATACATAAAAAATATTTTATAGGGCCAACAGTGTAGTGATAAATACATCTGTTTTTTAATCACTTCTTTGCATCAGTACCTTACCTGAGCTTAATCTAATGCCTAAAACCTCAGCAGAGAAACAAATATGGTCAATATACCTTTATTATATTCCTATAGATGTTCAAATGAAGCATATTTTTATACATAACTCACTCATTTAAGATTGCTTTTAATGTTTAATTGTTTTATATTTATGTACCTGCTTTCTGCACCTGCTTTTATCGGTTTTTAATGTTTTTGATTTCTGTTTTTTATCTGCTGTACGTGAAGTGTCTTCGAGTTCCATGAAAAGCGCTATACAAATAAAATGTGTTGTTATTATTATTATTATTATTATTATTATTATTATTATTATTATTATTATTATTATTATTATTATTATCATTATTATTATTATTATTATTATTACCTCCGCCAAGGAGGTTATGTTTTTGCCAGGGTTTGTTTGTTTGTTTGTTTGTTTGTTTGTCTGTCCGTTAGTGTGCAACATAACTCAAAAAGTTATGGACAGATTTGGATGAAATTTTCAGGGTTTGTTGGAAACGGGATAAGGAAGAAACGATTAAATTTTGGTGGTGATCGGCGGTGGGGGTGGCCCACGGGGGGGGCCACTAATCAGCCTTGGCGGAGGTCTGCGCTCTCCGAGTGCTTCTAGTTATTATTATTATTATTATTATTATTATTATTATTATTATTATTATTAGTATTAGTATTATTAGTATTAGTATTATTAGTATTATCAATTTTATTATTATTATTTTTTTTTTGGCTCAAAAAAAAATGTATTAAATGTATTGATGATTTTCATGAATACCAATCAACCAATCTATAGGCATTAAACTGTTTTGAATATAAAAATCTTATAGGATTTTCAGGTGTGTACATAAGGTTACTACAGAAGAAAGGCATTGATGAACTTGGTTATGAGGATAAATTTAGTAAAATCTGTTCTGTTTCATTAACTTTCATGCACTTCTCTGCTGTTTCTCATTGCCAGTAGTGGAATTCTCCTTCCTTCTGCTATCTGCATGTTAATGTTTTTTAAGTCCTCCTCGCTAGACACAAAGTACAATGACCTCCGGGCTACAATGACACCCTGAAAATGTCAGGTTTTGACAGACAGTTTTTTTTTTTTTTTTTAATGTGGAGCTTTCTTTCATAGGAATATAGTCATTTTAATACTTCATGTGTGTTCTCCTATGCCCTCCTGCAGCATCCTGTTCTAAATGCCACCAAAGAACTAGTCTGACTTGTTCAACCCTTAAAGACCCACAACTGATTCTGACACAACTTCCAACTTTTTTTTTTTTTGGTCTTTTCCAAGTTATCTATCACAATTTATTACAATATTATCCTCTGTATTTTGCATTTTTCAGTGAAAATCAGGTATTTTCCTATATTTAATTTACCAGTTATATAGATGTGCACAAATGTTCCATATAAATCCAAAGGTTACTAGATCAAATCAGAAAAAAATTAGAAAAAATGGACTTTTTTGACATAATTTATCATTAACTAAACATAAAAACAAGTGTGTCCATCCACTGTCATTGATCCAACTCCTTGGGTTTTACCGGTAAAACATGAACATGTAAATCACACCATGTTATTTTGTGATTCCCACGAGTTACCAGAAAACCACTCTTTCTTTTATCACTTTTTACTTTCTTTAACCCATAAAGACCCAGAGCTACTTTTGGGGCAGTTTCCACATGAATTTTTCGATATTTTGAACCTTTCGTAAGTGATTTATAACCATTTAATCTAATATTATCCTCTGTATTTTGCATTTTTATTTAAAAATCCTATATTTTCCTGTATTTAATTCACTGATTATGTGGATGTTCATAAAAGCTCATATTAAAGTTCAGGGTTATTATATCAAAAACAGAGAAAACTGAAGAAAAAACGACTTTTTCAGTAAAATCCATCCACTGTCATTGATCCAACTCCATGGGTCTTACTGGTGAATCAATGCTGTAGAAGATGACAGTGTTTCCACGGTAACTACAGAGCCTCTGAACGTCCAAATGGGTCATATCTGATGACCATTAAAAGACGACAAACTGCATTTTACACCAATTATTTACATGTATTAGTGGATCAACAGGGATTAAACTTTTTTTTTTTTTTTTTTTATCATTTTTTACCAACATATCATGTGAATATCCATACATTAATAAGACATATCTCAGATGCACAAATAAGAAAACTGTCTAAACTTTCCTAAGTGATTTATCATCAGTTATTATCATATTATCGTCTGCATTTTGCATTTTTAGTGAAAAATCTGATATTTTCCTATATTTAATTTACTGATCATGTAGACGTTCATAAAAGCTCAGTGTAAATTCAAAGGTTTTTATATCAAAACAGAGAAACTGAAAAAAAAAAACAAAAAAAAAACTTTTTCACCAAATATATCATTAACTGAATATAAAAGCCATCGTCTACCACCACTGTCATTAGTCACATTACATGGTTTTATTAGGGAATCACTGTTGTAGAAGATGACAGTGTTTCCACGGTAACTACAGAGCCTCTGAACGTCCAAATGGGTCATATCTGATGACCATGAAAAGATGATAAACTGTATTTGACACTAATTTTTTACTTGTATGGGCAGGGTTAGTGGATCAACAGGTATTAAACAGTTTAGATCAGTAGATGCTTTTAGTGAATGTTTGGGTCTTTATGGCTTAAAGCACTGGATTGTAAACTTGGGTCAATCGTGAAATAGTAAAATAACAGTATAATTTCTGTCAATATGTGGTCATGAGCATATAAAACACTATGATATCCATCTTCACACATACACTATTGCCCATAAAGTTGGAATAATTTTATCTTCAGACACATTTTTCATTTTATTCCTATATATAAACATCAGTAATCACCTTTGACTACATGCAGTGATTCCATACTGAGCCCTAGTTACACTTTAGTATGAATAAGTCATATTGTATTATTCATTTTATGAGAAGAGGTAAAAAAAAAAAAAAAAACATTTTACTCCAACTTTATATATGAAATAGCACGTTGACCCATGGCGGTGGTTTCCAACCTTTTTTGGCTCGTGACCCCATTTTAACATCACAAATTTCTGGTGACCCCAGACATTCAAAATGGAGACTTTTTTTTTTGTTGCTAAAATTAATTTGTTTTTGATCATGGAATAGTTTGCTATGCTATGTTGAAAATAAATGTTAATTTTAGAGGACATTTAGTCTATATAATGTATATTATTATGGACAGAGGCAGAAAATCCAGGTGTAGATTACTGCACAAAGGGAGAATTTTATTTTCCTTGGTCAGGATATGTACAGTCAGTCCAGCTGTGATTTACAAGGCTGACAATTAATACTGAACAAACAAGAACTCAAACTATGAATTATGAAAGAGCTGCAGCATCTGGAACCGACCACACTGAACATTTGACAGATAAACAGTACCACAGTGCTTCAGTTTCAGACTCACAGTTTGTCATGTCTTTTATGGATTGGGATTGTCTCTGACAACTCACCATATATTTTTATTAGTAAGTTTTTATTTTTATCAATTACTAGAAATTTCAGGTGACCCCATTTGAATTCCAGGCGACCCCACGTGGGGTCCTGACCCCAAGGTTGAAAAACACTGTGCTAGGGTTTAAAAAGACGTCTGTAGATGTCAAAGTATCAACTCAAACTTTTTACTCAAGTAAAAGTGTAAAAGTACTGATGTCAAAACTAAAGTATAAAAGTAAATGTAAGAGGAAAAAAATGCCATTAGGACAAAAGCTTAGGCGGCGCCACAGGGGCCTATAGTGCACTACCACACCTACACAAAACACATTTTTCTAAAGGCCATAATGACTATGATATTATTAATATTAAAATGTTAATGTTGTAAAATTTGCATGTGTACTAGGCTACCTGTCAGTCCAGCTGTGATTTACAAGGCTGACAATTAATACTGAACAAACAAAAACTCAAACTATGAATTATGAAAGAGCTGCAGCATCTGAAACCGACCACAATGAACATTTGACAGATAAACAGAACCACAGTGCTTCAGTTTCAGACTAACAGTTTGTCATGTCTTTTATGTATTGGGATTGTCTCTGTCAACTCACCATATATTGTTTATTAGTAATTAAAAAAAAAAAAGAAAAATGTTTATCAAGTACTAGAAATTTCAGGTGACCCCATTTGAATTCCAGGCGACCTGACCCCAAGGTTGAAAAACACTAGCTTAAATGAACTATCCGGCAACCTAGATAACTTTCATCCCTTTTTCTGATGGTGTCAGACCTTTCTACATGACTGGCACAACGCTAACATAGTGTGGAGATAGGTCTATGCAAAACTACTTTACATATAAATCAGTGTATTGTGACTGTAAACAAAGGAGAACCTCATTAGACAGACTCCAAACTCAGAGTTCACTTAAAGGCTCACTCATGCTCACTTTACATAAGTAAATATGTACGTCAAACAGTGTCAAGCATCACCAGAGGTGTCGAAAAAAAATACTTACAAGTACACATACTTTGTTACCTTATTTAAGTAGAAATTTTGGTTATGTATACTTTACTGGAGTAATTATTTGTCAAATGACTTTTTACTTCTACTCCTTATATTTTCACACAATTCTCTGTACTTTCTACTCCTTACATTTTAAAAATAGTCTCATTACTCCTATTTCTGTTCAGCTTGTTTTCATTCTGGCTTGTCATCATTCAAATAAAAAAAAAACAACAACTATCCAGATAAATCGCTCCATTGAGTGAATTTGATTGTGGTTGGATGAGAAGTATAAATATATACCAGTGTTTTTCAACCTTGGGGTCGGGACCCCACATAAAGTTGCCTGGAATTCAAATAGGGTCACCTGAAATTTCTAGTAATTAATAAGAATGTAAAAAAAAACAACAAAAAACAAAAACCCCAATAAAATATATGGTGAGTTGACAGAGACAATCCCAATCCATAAAAGACATGACAAACTGTGAGTCTGAAACTGAAGCACTGTGGTTCTGTTTATCTGTCAAATGTTCATTGTGGTCGGTTTCAGATGCTGCAGCTCTTTCATAATTCATAGTTTAAGTTCTTGTTTGTTCAGTATTAATTGTCAGCCTTGTAAATCCAAGCTGGACTGACTGTACATATCCTGACCAAGGAAAATTAAATTCTCACTTTTTCTCAATTTTCGAGCCAAGCCGAGCCGAGCTGGTTCCACGTAGTGGAAACGCGGCATTAATGTATGTATAAGCAGGATGGATCAGCACCATACTCCATATTGCAACCTGTAAAAATAAAACGTGATATGTAGGATAGAATCTTGTAAGAAAAACTGGGGAATCTAAAAGAATAGAATATTTGTTTTTCAGGTAAATTCAGGTCAAATATAACTTGGCCATTTGTGACATGAAAATATAGCATTAATAATTGTGTTGAAATTGGACATTTTTGACCTGAAAACATAGTTCATATGACCATCAACATGTTGCAACAGAACTGAAATCTTGTAAATTTGCATAACTTGCATTTACCAACACAAAGTTCCTTTAGGGATTCACTTACATTGATTTCTTATGCACAAAGACATAAATAAGACCTCTAAGTAAATTTCAGCCAAAACCTTTATATCAAACCTATAATGAGGTAAATTAAAGCCGCTTCAGTGTGTGTGTTGTCACAGATACACCTCAAAGGTGACATTATGTAGGTGTATTATTTATCTGGAGGTAACCTTGATTATCTCTGATGGTGAAGTTTGGGTTGATGTGTTTCTCAGGGACCATGGAGAAATAAAAGTGATGTCCTTCCACCGGCTCGTCGGGATCCACAGCACTGAGCAGCTGAATAAGCTAGGAGAAAACAAAGGCATCAGAACTAAACAAATGCAGCTCCGTTCCAGGACTCACATGCCAATAAACAAATCTCCAGAGAACGTCTACATAAAGATACGGAGAACTCATTTCTGCTTTGTCAGAAATATGATACTCAAATCTCATTCAGCGACTGATAGTGTAGTGAATGTTACGTTTATAGCGCTGTACAAATGGTTTTCTTGTGATTCATTATTAATGTTTGAAAAGATGAATGAAATAAAAGCAAGTTTTGATGTGACACAATATGACACAGTATGAAAACTTTTACTGTCTGCTTTCTGTGGAAAATTGTCATTGCCACAGCGCTATGATGTAAATCAAAAACATCAGTGCATCATAATATACATACTTCTCCCGCCTGTGTCCCCTCACAGATATATGGCTGGTAATCTCTTGCAAGCCTTGGCACATTGTCGTTTATGTCCAGCACTTTGATGAACACCACCACAGAGGAGGATAAATGATTCTGTGCTGCAGTAGTGAAGATAGACATTTGCTGGAGTCCACTGGGTGCATGCATCACAAACGCTTTGTAAAAGCTCTGTCAAAATTATACTTAGCACTGATAAATGTTACTTTTTTTTTCTCAAATGATGATTGTGGCACAAAACAATAAGCATTCATAACTCACTGCAATTACTAAACCAAGACAATTCTGAACAAAATAGGAACTACAGACTATTTATGGGAATCAGTTTAGAGCACTGGTTCTCAACTGGTCTGGCTTCAGGACCCACTATTACAACCCACGACCCAAACTGATAAAAATTAAACTTCTAATAAAAAAATGGTGTGTTTTGAACCTGAAATAATAGAGTAGGGATGTAACAATTACCGGTATAACAATAAACCGCGTTAAAATTGCAGATGGTTAGTATTACCGTTAAAATTCTAATTATCATGATAACCGTGTTTGATTACCGCACTTTTCTGTAGAAAACGCCTATGTAAAGATCTGCTTTTGTGTCAATTATTTGAGTATAGTTTTAATTTATTGATTTAATTCAAGTTTTTATTAGAGTTTTTACTTGGATCATGACATTCATACAGTGTTGCTTAATAATAACAATAACATTGAGGGCTTCTATACATACATAAAAAAAAAAATAAAAAAATAAAAAAAAACAAAGCGTGGAAGATCTTAAAGAAAGAAAAAAAAAGATAATAAAATAAAAATAATTAATTAATTAATTAATTAATTAAATACATGAGGTAAGTAGTTCAACTATCATCCTGCTGACTGTCAGTCATAGTTCTGTAAGACCAGAATGACTCCCAAACTGGTGCTGTGGTTTTATCCCTGTTATTGACCTTATGAAGCATACATTCATATGAAGCAGTCTTTATCATCCTATTGACCTATTCTTTAAACTGTGGGGCTTTAGGTATTTTCCAGTGTTTAAGAATAATCCTGACTGCTACTGAAACCCCAACCATAATAACAGAACATTTTTCATTTGATACATTAGCTATCTGTCCTTTTTCCCCCAGTAAACACAGCCTCGGACAAAGTGGCACAGTTCTGTCCAACCAATTATTTAGAGTATGAATTACGACTATCCAGAAACGTTTGATGATTGGACATTCCCACAAACAGTGGATCAGAGTACCATTATCATTTTGACATTTCCAACACAGTGAGTTATTATAGTATAGTTTTAATTTATTACAATTTTAATTTTCTATACCTAATATTTGGAACCAATATTCACTTTTAAAGTCTTTGAAAAGGTTCGTTAAGGATCTGTGTGTTATTTATGCAATAAATTATATACATTTTTCAAATTGGATTTTATCATTTTTTTGTGTGTTTTTTGTCCTGTTATGTTGTTATAGTAGGTTAAAGTGAAAAAAATAACAGACAGATGAAATAGACGAAGTTGTGCTGAAAAAAAAAAGATCCCTAACATGGGTAAAGTAAACAATTGTTTATATAGTATATAAAGAAAAAATCAAAAGGACTGAAAAACGGACAAAATAGGCTCAGACCACTAAGGGTTAATATTTGAATGTTTCTGCAACAGAAGGTACACTGGGCTAATAATTTTATTTATTTATTTATTTTAAAAAATACAACTTGGTTACATTATTTCAGTGTGTGTATTAGTACTTTTTGAATATTTTGAGCACAATTTCAATAATACCGCGATAATAATGTCGCCATGTCTCCCTGTTGTGTGCGTGTGTAAGTGTGTGGGCATGTGTGTGTGTGTGTGTGTGTGTGTGTGTGTGTGGCCGTGTCTAGTATGGAGGGTGGGAGGGAGGGGTTTTCTTTGTAATTGTTTTTCTGTTTTTATTGTGTAATTGTTTTTAATTCTGTAAAGCACTTTGTGTTGCATCTGTGCATGAAAAGCGCTTTATAAATAAAGGTTGATTGATTGATTGAATAATGATAACCGTGATAATTTTGGTCACAATAACCGTGACATGAAATTTTCATATGGTTACATCCCTATAATACAGAATATCACAGTATGCCAACACAGAGGACAAGTTTAACCCTTAAACCCCTCAAGTGTCTGTGGTGAGCATTGCGTGTATTTGATTTATTTATATGATTTATTTATTATTTATTTGCTCAATACGAAACATTTCTAAACATGCTGATAGAATAAACCTCATGTTATCCATAGACATCTGAGCATGCTCAGTACACCCCCCACTGCCTATCACAGTATGAAAACACAGAGGACAAGTGTAATAATAAACCAAACTGACCAGTAGGTATTCAGGTGGTGCTAAAAATAGAAATATCCCCATTAACTCTAAACTAGGTACGTTTTAACCATAACTAAAAATTTCAATGTATGTGACCATGTATCAGATCCACATGTGACCTGTATCGGATCTGTTAACCCTTTCATGCACAGTGGTCACTACAGTGGACAGCTGTTCAAAGGTGTTCTCTTGTATATTCATGGATTTTGTTGTTTTAGTTCCATATCAACCAACACAATGGACGCTTAGGCATCATCCCATACACTGACATTCATCCCATTACTGTAACTTTACTGTTCTAGATAAACCTGATCTGCACTAACATGTTTGAATGTAAAAAAAAAAAAAATCCTAATTCCTAATTTTAAACAAAAGTTGTTGTTTTTTTTTTTTTTTGCATATTATCTCCATTAAGTGATTAATAACTGGTATTAGAGTATGTTAAAATGTGAGAAAACATCAGATTAGCAGCTTTAAAAATGTTTTTATTTCATAGTTCTTACACAGTATATCAGTAAATGAATGTTTCTTTATTTCTAAAATTAAATGCTTGATGTCCAGATGAGTGGACGTTTTTGTAACTCCGTGAAAAATAGGTTCATAAAAAAAAAAAATTCAATCACTTTGTTTTTTTTGTTTTTTGTTTTCATGCCAAAAGAAGAATGCAAACACTCAGGAAAAAAAAAAAAAAAAATCTTGATTATGGTTCTCATAATTCATACATGAAAGGGTTAAAGACAGTTTGACAGAACAACTCGGATCATTTAAAATCCGACCCAGGCCACTTTCATATGTGATCCTATGGGGGGTGGGGGGGCAGACCTTAAAGCTGCTTAAACCCAACTCATAGCCTAAGTATCACAAATCCGTCAGTCTTTCCGTGATTACGCAACTGAATCTCTTCCCTCACAGTGAACAATTTCAAAATGTACTCCACCACTGAACCCTAAATGTCTCCCAGTAGGGCCAGGCAGCACCTTGCATGGCAGCAGCCGCCCGCTGGTGTATGAGTGTGTGTGAATGGGTGAATGTGAGGAATTGTAAAGCGCTTTGGGCACCATGAAGGTGTGGAAAATGCATTATATAAGTTCAGTCCATTCAGTCCACCATAAACACTGCATGTGTTTACAGAGCCGGTAGATCACTCAGGCATTTTCCGAAATTTGTCGCGACGTGCACCGTGGGAAGCGGAGCACCACACAGCCGCAGTAGCAGTAACAACAAACATGTCAGCCAAGCGAAAGCGGGTGCGCGACAAATTTCGAAAATGCCCGAGTGACCTACCGGCTCTGTTTGTAAACAAATGAAGTGTATACGGTGGAGTACATTTTGAAATTGTTCACCGTGAGGGAAGAGATTCAGTTGCGTAATCACGGAAAGACTTACAGATTTGTGATCCTTATGCTATGACTCAGCTTTTACAGATTTGAGGAAACATTGGTGATGAAAGTCATACGCAGCTTTAATGTACAGGGTGAGTCAGAAAAAACGCTCTTTTCATTTAAAGAAATTGTACCACTGAAATGGAAATGCTTATTTTTCTTTTGATTATACAGTCATATTGATGTGGTTATTGAGCATGTCTGGCGATCGAATCATTGATTTATGGCATAGCATAACAGAGGGAATGTCCATTGTTTATTGTGCACCGAAATATCTGCCAACACAGTTTATGCCACCGTGAATGAAATTGAAATTGTCAACCATTACAGCATGTTTACTCGCCATCAAAATGTTTTGTCTCAACAAAGTCGTCCGGCACGACCTTCAACCTGGCTACCATTCAGATTGATGCAAATCTGTGCTCGTTGTCGCATCTCTAACACAGCTCTTCTCGCCATTCGTGTTCGTCGTAGGGCTTGGATTTCAGCCGTGATGCGATTTCGGAGTTCCTGAAGAGTTTGTGGAACAGTCTGATACACACGGTTTTTAAGATACCCCCACAAGAAAAAATCAAGGGGGGTCAAGTCCGGGGATCTAGGTGGCCACTCTCTCTCCTGACCCAAACAGACAACTCGATGAGGAAATAATACCTGCAATCGCTGTGGTCTTGCCATGATGAAAACTCCCTGGGCACTGTCATGTAGGCCTATGTCCTGAGTGTGAAAGCAAAGCCCCGACTCCTGTAATTGTTGTCAATTTCAAGTTTGTTCACTGTGGCATACATTGTGTTGGCAGGTATTTCAGTGCCCAATAAACAATGGACCTTCTCTCTCTTATGCAATTCAATAAATCTATGACTACATCACCAGACATGCTCAATAACCACATCAATATGACTGTATGGTCAAAAGGAAAATCAGTGTTTCCGTTTTAGCAGTACAATTTCTTTAAATGGAAAGAGCGTTTTTTCTGACTCACCCTGTAAGTAATGCAACGGACCTTAATGCGCAACACTGGGTTACACGTAAATTTGCTATTGAGGTAACATGCCGGTAGTACGAAAACGGCAGCACAACCACCACTTGTTCTGATATTGATGTGTGTGACTAATGCCCATATTTCTGTCTGAGCACCCCCCCTCTCAACTTTCTAGTTCAAACACACCCTGAAGTCCCAACGACCGTTTAGAAACACTGATGTAGATAAAAACTTTTGGCTCCTTCTTTTATGCTGTGAAATGTCTGGTGTAAATTAGCATTACAGTGAATTACCGCCCCCTACTGTTGGATAGTGTGAATGAATGCTGCTCAGCTCCATAAAAAAATAAAACACAGGATTGGTTCGTTAACCCCCCAGTATTCTGTCCGGCAAGACCCTTACTGAGCACCAAGTGTGCCTTTTTGGACACACTTGTGGAATAATGTAAAAAAAAAAAATTCTCACAGTTTGTTTTTAATTCGTTTACACTTTTTTCTATTTCATCAACTTGAGCCGTAAATAAAAATACCAAATACTCAATAATTGTCACATTTTTTAACCCTTTAAATGCTGTGTTTGTAATGGAAACAAACCATTTTTTGGATGCAAAAAACACAAAAAATTATTTTTTTTTCAATATACTACATAAAAAGTGGATCACATATTATTTGATTTTTGCAGCCTGGCATATGTCAATGATTAACAGCAACACTGGTTAATTTGCATTATTATTTTTGACGCTTGGTCAAATGTTCAAAAATACTAGCATCTGTCACCAAGTGTGAAAAAAGGCACACCTATAAATCAAACTATTAAACATTATATATTGATTTATTTTTCTGCTCTAATTTGATTTTATTTTTGTAAATCAAAGTCAGCCCTAATCATACATATCAAATAATTATTCATTTTACTTTTTTTTTTTTTTTTAACCCCTTAAACGATCTCTTTTCATCATGCTGTCAGTACATTTTTTGATGCAAAAAATACAAAATATGTTTTTTTTTTCAACATACTACATAAAAATTGGATTACATATTATTAGATTTTTGCAGCCTGGCATATGTCAATGATTAACAGCAACATTAACAACGTTAATAAATTAATTTAGACCCTCACCTCTCAAATGAAGCCCAGATATCAGTAAAAGCAGGATTTATGCCTTAATGCTTTCGGATCAAAAACAGTGGTTATAATGGAGGAAATAGTACATTTTAGGCACACTTGGGAGACAGATGCTAGTCTTGTAATTGTCTTTTGTTTACAATCTGCAAATTTTAGTTGGTGGCCAGAATTTTAAAGATCATGCAAAAATAAACAACTTTTGAATTCTAACCTTATTTAAATTGTGAAAAAAATATGAGGTTTTTTAACACGAAGTGCAAAGTGTGCCTAAAAAGCGCACCTGGATACCGGAGGGTTAACCAGACCCACTGAAAGCAGGTTTCCAACCCACTTTTGGGTCACGATCCACCAGTTGAGAACCACTGCTCTAGACAAAGACTAGCTCCTAAAACATTACTGTGAACCATTTATGGACAGTTTTTTTTTTTTTTTACTGAATTATAAATGTGCTGTAAATTGGCACAACTGGATGCTGTTGTATAAAAATGACACCATCCTTACTTGTTTCTGTGGCTGCAACCGTCACATTGTGCCAGTTTGCAGTCTCCCGGTCCAAAGCCTTAGCGACAGTTATAGTTCCATTGTTTGGGTCTATTTTGAATGCTTTTGTGGTGTCACTCCTTTTGTCAATTGAATATCTGCAAGAAAAATCACCAAGACACATATTTAGCAAGCAAGGTTGTTTTCTTGGCAAGCGAAACACTGTGATACCACAGGGAGATTAATTAGGCAAACTGCTCAATTTTTTTTTTTTATCTGCTGACAGATATCCAACAAAGAGAGTATACACACACACACACACACACACACACACACACACACACTAGTATGACACAGCAGCAACAACAGTGTGTAGACAAAACACCCCGCACACATGACAAACACACAGTTACGGGTGTTTTCTTTTAATTTTTTTGAATCGATTTTTACTTTAATCTGACCACAGTCTTTTTCCACTTTTTTTTTTCTAAGTGAAAGAAATATAATTTAAAAACAGCAGGATGGAAACCCTTGAAAAAACAGAGAAGCAGAGAGAGTTCAGTGTTTTTGCAACTGTATAAATAGTCTGTCTACACAAAGGTGCAGGTGGAGCAGCTACACTGACACAACACACAACTCTGCTTTGTGTGTTCCCACAGAGGATGACACTTTTGGTCTCAATTTCTTTTTCTATATGTAGAAATGTAGGAAGATGAAAGGGAGTGACAAAAACAAAAACAAAACAAACCAGAATGTGACTCTGATCCTTAATGCACATGTATAAATGAAGTGAAATAAAGTTGAAGCGTACTATTGTTAAAATTGCACTTATTTTTCCTAAGAAATGTCAGCTTTTGCAGGTTATTCACATTCACTTTTTTATTTGGAGATATATATATATGTATATATATATATATATATTAGCTCATAAGAGTTTAATTTAAGAGCTGATATCTATCCATTTTCCATGTTTTTTTTTTGGTTGTTTTTTTAATACTTTATTTTTAACAGATTTTACATTTTTTTAACAAACAGTTAAACAAAAAAGTCCAGAATGTAGCTCTGATCCATAATGCACATGTATAAATGAAGTGAAATAAAGTTCAACCATACTATTGTTAAAATTGCACTTATTTTTCCTAAGAAATGTCAGCTTTTGCAGGTTATTCACATTCACTTTTTTTGTTTAGATAGTTTTTTGGTTTTTTTTTTAGCTCATAAGAGTTTAATTTAAGAGCTGATATCTATCCATTTCCATGATTTTTTTTTTTTTTTTTTTTTTTGTTTTTATCCTTTTTTTTTTTTTTTTTTTTTACATTTTTTAACAAACAAACAGTAAAACAAAAAAGTAAAGACGTACAAAACAAGAGACGTCAACAAGCACAGAGGATGACACTTTTGGTCTAAATTTCTTTTTCTATATGTAGAGATGTAGGAAGATGAAAGGGAGTGACAAAAACAAAACAAACCAGAATGTAGCTCTGATCCATAATGCACATGTGGAAATGAAGTGAAATAAAGTTGAACCACACTATTGTTAAAATTGCACTTATTTTTCCTAAGAAATGTCAGCTTTTGCAGGTTATTCACATTCACTTTTTTATTTGGATAGTTTTTTTTTTTTTTTTTTTTAGCTCATAAGAGTTTAATTTAAGAGCTGATATCTATCCATTTTCCATGTTTTTTGTTGTTGTTTTTTTTTTTACACTTTATTTTACATTTTTTAACAAACAGACAGTAAAACAAAAAAGTAAAGACATACAAAACAAGAGACGTCAACAAGCACAGAGGATGACACTTTTGGTCTCAATGTCTTTTTCTGTATGTAGAAATGTAGGAAGATGAAAGGGAGTGACAAAAACAAACCAGAATGTAGCTCCGTGATTATGTGATTGTGTGTAGGGGTGTGATAGCGTCATTGTCCGAGCAGGAGTGAAAGTGAAACTAACTCGCTTTAAAGTTCCTCTTATTCGGGCAGTACGCACACACACACACACACACACACAGGAGCAGCGAATCTCCGCACAGCGAAAAAAAGTTAATATATCAACTACATCAGCTACATACTGACCGATCACTCTTCTTTGTTTGCAACTTCAAAAGTTTTGCTTGCGAATTAAACTGCACTTAATGGGCGGGGCCTATGCTGATGGATGAGAGAAGAGTTCCTATTGGTGGGTTTGACGTGGATCCAGCTCCCATGTTAAACCCACTTCTCCGTTGTGTTCTGTTACTGGGAGGTCAGTTGATAGTCTGCTGATCTTTGAAATTGAAATGTGTCCCGTAAGTAACGAATTACACTAAATATCGTCGGCTACAGCCTGTACATTCACAGCCTGAGCAGAGAACGGAATGAGTGAGTGAGTTACAGGGAGGAGTTGAGAGACAGCGGGTGTAGGGTGGTTCGACAGGACACCTGTACCACAGCTGGGTGCCAGGTGCCATGGCGCAGAAAGAGAAATAATGACAGAGTGACACAGAAGCCTGTAGGATACTCACAAACACAACTGAGAGAAGCAATCAGGTTAGCAATTCTTCTGAACCATTATCATTTTCCAGCACGACGTTTTCTGGTTTTCCCTACATCACGTCCCAACCGGATCCGTTGCTGGAGTCAGGTCAAACCCACCAATAGAAACTCTTCTCTCATCCATCAGCGTAGGCCCCGCCCATTAAGTGCAGTTAAATTTTCAAGCAAAACTTTTGAAGTCTCAAGCAAAAGTTTTTAACTCACAAGCAAAGAGGATTGATTTATATGCAAAATGATCCTTTTTTTTCCATTGCCACTTACTGCGTTTTGCTCTCAAATCTCTTTTTTTGTTGCAAATCCATTCTTTTTGACTGATGAACAAAGAAACAAATTTCTCTCCATATATGTGTTACTGTCAGAAACATTTTCAAAACCACAAAAGTGCATGAATATCACACAAACAAGTTTCACTAGAATCATTCTAGTACCGACCGGTTAAATCATATCCAGTTTTTTTATATATACTTTCCTCATGTTTTTCCTAATGTATGTATTTCCTCATGTTTTAAATGTAAAGAGTAACTAAACAATATAACTTTATTAGGGGCGATAAAGAAAAGGGGGAGAGAGGAGATTCTGAATCAAAGTGAGAAAGAGAGAGGGGGGGTGAGGGAGAAAATAATAATTGTTGTAATAATACAAAAATATACAATAATAATACCGGTAGTCTAATTTGCTAGTATTATTGTGGTGACAGTAGCGGCGGAGGCAGCCACAATACAACCACGAGTAAAATAATTTAATATTTGTAATAATGTATTTGTATCAATTACTATCCGTTTGAGTTTATATGAATTAATTTAAATTAACATGGTTATGGGCCATAGCCATATTGACTTTCTTCTTCTTCTCAAAAAACTTTACTCTTCTTTGTGGTATTTGTCCAGAATGGTTATTTAAGAGCGGCGCCTCCTGGTGGATTAATTGAGAAACGCTCATTCCAACGCATTAAATGTCAGTTGCATCACTTTGTTCCAGTCAGACTAATGACAACGACAATAAAGCACATTTACAAAAGGAACTAAGAACTGGAATGGGATTATTAGGTACTCGTATTGATACTTGGTATGGGCAGGTAATTAAATGGAAGTACTTGAACTCAGTGTTGGGAATAACGGCATTAAAAATAACGCCGTTACTAACGCCATTATTGTTTTCCAGTAACAGGTAATCTAATGAATTACTATCTGAAACGTTACCGGCAGTACAACGTGGTGCGTTACAATGCACTGATATCTAACAGCTGTTATCTGTCCTGGCTCGCTCAGCCAGGCACGAGAGGTGAGGCGTTCACGGACAAGTCGAGGCTCTTTTCAGTGAACGATAAGAACCGATTCGTTTACGTACTGTTCTTATATTCAAATTGCCCACACCGCCTTCATGCTTCACCTGTGTGTCCCTGAGTCTGAGTTGACCACGTTGCCTTCACCTGAACGACTAATAACATTTGCGAGTTTGAGTTGTCCACAGCACGCCCCATGTACTTGAACGCAGCTACGTGCACAGCTAATTTAGGGGAGGAGTTATCAGTGAGTCCGACTGACTGGACTGAAGACATTTACCGCTGGATCAGAGAGGAGCGACTGGAAAAAGTGGAGATGTGGGATTAACTGGAGGAGCATCTTCTTCCTTTCAATGTAGATATGTATTTATGTGGTGGACCCCAGCCGGGCCCTGGTGGACCCCAGCCTCACCACAGTCATGGTATTCAGTACCTGTCTGCTGTTCTACTCTGTGAAACTGGCCTGTGAAACACGCTCAAAAATCAGTTTCTATTTTTGAAGGTTTTTCAAAAAAGTGACGCAATAATTACTTTCCCTAATTACATTTATGAAAGAGTAATTCTGTTACTAATTCAACTTACTTTTTTGAGAAAGTAGCTAGTAACTATAATTAATTACTTTTTAAAAAAGTAATTTGCCCAACATTGCTTGTACTTGTACTCGGTCTGGAAAACAGTGGTATCGGTGTATCCCTGATAGACTTGAATATGAACGGGTTTATGGAATGTGCACAAATATAGCAACTCCAACCTTTTCAAGAATTTAGCTGAAGGAATGTCAGAGGGAGGCAGCTGAAGTTCACCGCCAGTGGAAAACTTTGAAAAAAAAGATCCTCATTTGAGCAAAGAAGCAAAATGACACAGGCAGCCCTTGTTTTTTTTTTTTTTAATTCTGTCTTTTTCTTTTTTTTTTTCGATAGGGCAGCATTAGTTGGAGTGTGCACCGCTTCAAGAAAACAGGAATATTCATTAGTCATTACTCATGTAAACAGCTTATTGAGAATATTGTCCTTTGTTTGAAGAAGGGCAAAAAACAGAATATTTGGTACACAGTATTTGTTAACAAAAAAGAAAATAAGCCAATCTGACCGTAGAAAACTTAATATTTTCTAGAAGCGTGGAAACCCCCAAAAATGCCTGACTGAATTCATTAATCACCTGTCACTGACTCTGTCACCAAAGGGGCCGTAATAGACACTAGGCTGAGGATGATATGCAGCACCTGCCACTCTTAAGCTCAGCTGAGATGGACTACAGGCACCGGTAGTGCTGCTGTCTCCTCTGCAACGTGCCTCACTTGCAAATGACTGCAAATCGCAATTCCATATGCCGCCTCGTATGGTGCTTTATTACATTCCCACGTCCTAGCTACGTTGCTTTGTGATAATACCACAGCAATAGATAGAAAAGCCTGTGAGGTATAAAGAGAAAAAAAAAATCGCCATGATTTATTCAGCAGGGCTCATTTCCGACTAAAGTAATATGAGATAAATATGACCATGTACAGGGTATCCAGAGATCAAGGGTAAAAATGGATGCACCGAGCCAGTAATACTATTTGAAATGGAATGATTTTTCACCCTGTGGAGGGAGCTGTCTAGGGCAGGCTGTCTAGGGATGTTCCACCCCCACCCCCACCCCCACCCGCCTGGGTATCTACCTCATCATTACCATACTGGCAGTCGGGTGGCAGATGCCATTCTTCCTCGTGTCTGCTTGGGAGGTTGCCGTTACCTGATGGGATTGTTGACTGTGTCAGTGTCTCTGGCGCTGATGCTGCCAACCACGGTTCCCACGGCTGCATTTTCAGGGATTTTCCACTCGTACAGCGGCATGAGAAACACCGGGGGTTCGTCCACATCCTCCACGACAATCTTAAGCGTCGTCCTGTCCCTGAATTCCTCCAAAGGTAGAAAACGAGTGTCCACGTGGTCGTTGACGGCCTCCGCAGCCATAACAAAGCGTCTCTTACCTTCGTAGTCCAAAGGCTGTGGAGCAAAGAGTTTGTTTATTGATTCATTCAAGGATACAGTATGAAGCAGAAAACACCTTTTTCACCCTTCACTGTGGAACACTTTCAGATATTCTTGTGCTTAGGATCAGTGGCGGCAGGTGAAATAATTTTTTGTTGGGGCGCAGGATAAGTCAGTTTACAGCTGTATTATAACCACATATCAGCACTAGGATACATGTACATGCACCACTATTTTAAAATATTAATTTAAATACACTTTACATAAAGGGGTCTCCAACATGCGGCCCACCAAAGGTTCCAATGCAGCCCATGGGATGAATTTGCAAAGTGTAAAAACTCCACTGTTAATAGCTGTGGAACTCATTTTAGTTCAGGTTCCACCTACAGACCAATATGATCTACAGTCAAATAATAATATAATAACCTACAAGAAGTAATGACTCAGTGTTTAGTGTCTTTGTAGATCCGATCCATAATGCACATGTAGAAATGATAAGTTGAGGAATAATATTGTTAAAATTTTTCATAAGAAATTTCAGTTTTTTCAGGTTATTCACATCTTTTTTTTATTTAAACAGTTTATAAAAGTAAGTATTTTCATGAGTTAATGAGGGGTTTTTGCACTAAAACAAAGACAAAATTTGGGAGTTGTCATTGTTTATAGATTATGTTATTTTACTGGTCCGACTGCAAGGTTCCAATGCAAAACATGGGATGAATTTGCAAAGTGTAAAAACTCCACTGTTAATAGCCGTGGAACTCATTTTAGTTCAGGTTCCACCTACAGACCAATATGATCTACAGTCAAATAATAATATAATAACCTACAAGAAGTAATGACTCCATATTTTCTTCTGGGTTTGATGTGAAAAAAATATTACATTATGCCTATAAATAATGACAACTTCAAATTTTTGTCTTTGTTTTAGTGCAAAAAATAACATTAAATGATGAAAATATTTACATTAACAAACTATCCTGTAACAATAAAATGTGAATAACCTGAACAAATATGAACAACTTGAAATGTCTAAAGAAAATTAAGCAGAATTTGAACTATTTTCTGCCTGTTCCTCAGTGTTTAGTGTCTTTGTAGATCCGATCCATAATGCACATGTAGAAATGATAAGTTGAGGAATAATATTGTTAAAATTTTTCATAAGAAATTTCAGTTTTTTCAGGTTATTCACATCTTTTTTTTTATTTAAACAGTTTATAAAAGTAAGTATTTTCATAAATTAATGGGGGTTTTTTTTGCACTAAAACAAAGACAAAATTTTGGAGTTGTCATTGTTTATAGATTATTATGTTATTATCTTACTGGTCCGACTGCAAGGTTCCAATGCAGCCCATGGGATGAATTTGCAAAGTGTAAAAACTCCACTGTTAATAGCTGTGGAACTCATTTTAGTTCTGGTTCCACCTACAGACCAATATGATCTACAGTCAAATAATAATATAATAATCTACAAGAAATAATGACTCCATATTTTCTTCTGGGTTTGATGTGAAAAAAATATTACATTATGTCTATAAATAATGACAACTTCAAATTTTTGTCTTTGTTTTAGTGCAAAAAATAACATTAAATGATGAAAATATTTACATTAACAAACTATCCTGTAACAATAAAATGTGAATAACCTGAACAAATATGAACAACTTGAAATGTCTAAAGAAAATTAAGCAGAATTTGAACTATTTTCTGCCTGTTCCTCAGTGTTTAGTGTCTTTGTAGATCCGATCCATAATGCACATGTAGAAATGATAAGTTGAGGAATAATATTGTTAAAATTTTTCATAAGAAATTTCAGTTTTTTCAGGTTATTCACATCTTTTTTTTATTTAAACAGTTTATAAAAGTAAGTATTTTCATGAGTTAATGAGGGGTTTTTGCACTAAAACAAAGACAAAATTTGGGAGTTGTCATTGTTTATAGATTATTATGTTATTATTTTACTGGTCCAACTGCAAGGTTCCAATGCAAAACATGGGATGAATTTGCAAAGTGTAAAAACTCCACTGTTAATAGCTGTGGAACTCATTTTAGTTCTGGTTCCACCTACAGACCAATATGATCTACAGTCAAATAATAATATAATAATCTACAAGAAATAATGACTCCATATTTTCTTCTGGGTTTGATGTGAAAAAAATATTACATTATGTCTATAAATAATCACAACTTCACATTTTTGTCTTTGTTTTAGTGCAAAAAATAACATTAAATTGTGAAAATATTTACATTAACAAACTATCCTGTAACAATAAAATGTGAATAACCTGAACAAATATGAACAACCTGACATGTCTAAAGAAAATTAAGCAGAATTTGAACTATTTTCTGCCTGTTCCTCAGTGTTTAGTGTCTTTGTAGATCCGATCCATAATGCACATGTAGAAATGATAAGTTGAGGAATAATATTGTTAAAATTTTTCATAAGAAATTTCAGTTTTTTCAGGTTATTCACATCTTTTTTTTTATTTAAACAGTTTATAAAAGTAAGTATTTTCATGAGTTAATGAGGGGTTTTTTGCACTAAAACAAAGACAAAATTTTGGAGTTGTCATTGTTTATAGATTATTATGTTATTATCTTACTGGTCCGACTGCAAGGTTCCAATGCAAAACATGGGATGAATTTGCAAAGTGTAAAAACTCCACTGTTAATAGCTGTGGAACTCATTTTAGTTCTGGTTCCACCTACAGACCAATATGATCTACAGTCAAATAATAATATAATAACCTACAAGAAGTAATGACTCCATATTTTCTTCTGGGTTTGATGTGAAAAAAATATTACATTATGCCTATAAATAATGACAACTTCAAATTTTTGTCTTTGTTTTAGTGCAAAAAATAACATTAAATGATGAAAATATTTACATTAACAAACTATCCTGTAACAATAAAATGTGAATAACCTGAACAAATATGAACAACTTGAAATGTCTAAAGAAAATTAAGCAGAATTTGAACTATTTTCTGCCTGTTCCTCAGTGTTTAGTGTCTTTGTAGATCCGATCCATAATGCACATGTAGAAATGATAAGTTGAGGAATAATATTGTTAAAATTTTTCATAAGAAATTTCAGTTTTTTCAGGTTATTCACATCTTTTTTTTATTTAAACAGTTTATAAAAGTAAGTATTTTCATAAATTAATGGGGGGTTTTTTTGCACTAAAACAAAGACAAAATTTTGGAGTTGTCATTGTTTATAGATTATTATGTTATTATTTTACTGGTCCGACTGCAAGGTTCCAATGCAGCCCATGGGATGAATTTGCAAAGTGTAAAAACTCCACTGTTAATAGCTGTGGAACTCATTTTAGTTCAGGTTCCACCTACAGACCAATATGATCTACAGTCAAATAATAATATAATAATCTACAAGAAATAATGACTCCATATTTTCTTCTGGGTTTGATGTGAAAAAAATATTACATTATGTCTATAAATAATCACAACTTCAAATTTTTGTCTTTGTTTTAGTGCAAAAAATAACATTAAATGATGAAAATATTTACATTAACAAACTATCCTGTAACAATAAAATGTGAATAACCTGAACAAATATGAACAACTTGAAATGTCTAAAGAAAATTAAGCAGAATTTGAACTATTTTCTGCCTGTTCCTCAGTGTTTAGTGTCTTTGTAGATCCGATCCATAATGCACATGTAGAAATGATAAGTTGAGGAATAATATTGTTAAAATTTTTCATAAGAAATTTCAGTTTTTTCAGGTTATTCACATCTTTTTTTTATTTAAACAGTTTATAAAAGTAAGTATTTTCATGAGTTAATGAGGGGTTTTTGCACTAAAACAAAGACAAAATTTGGGAGTTGTCATTGTTTATAGATTATGTTATTTTACTGGTCCGACTGCAAGGTTCCAATGCAAAACATGGGATGAATTTGCAAAGTGTAAAAACTCCAGTGTTAATAGCTGTGGAACTCATTTTAGTTCTGGTTCCACCTACAGACCAATATGATCTACAGTCAAATAATAATATAATAATCTACAAGAAATAGTGACTCCATATTTTCTTCTGGGTTTGATGTGAAAAAAATATTACATTATGTCTATAAATAATCACAACTTCAAATTTTTGTCTTTGTTTTAGTGCAAAAAATAACATTAAATTGTGAAAATATTTACATTAACAAACTATCCTGTAACAATAAAATGTGAATAACCTGAACAAATATGAACAACCTGACATGTCTAAAGAAAATTAAGCAGAATTTGAACTATTTTCTGCCTGTTCCTCAGTGTTTAGTGTCTTTGTAGATCCGATCCATAATGCACATGTAGAAATGATAAGTTGAGGAATAATATTGTTAAAATTTTTCATAAGAAATTTCAGTTTTTTCAGGTTATTCACATCTTTTTTTTATTTAAACAGTTTATAAAAGTAAGTATTTTCATGAGTTAATGAGGGGTTTTTGCACTAAAACAAAGACAAAATTTTGGAGTTGTCATTGTTTATAGATTATGTTATTTTACTGGTCCGACTGCAAGGTTCCAATGCAAAACATGGGATGAATTTGCAAAGTGTAAAAACTCCACTGTTAATAGCTGTGGAAGTCATTTTAGTTCAGGTTCCACCTACAGACCAATATGATCTACAGTCAAATAATAATATAATAATCTACAAGAAATAATGACTCCATATTTTCTTCTGGGTTTGATGTGAAAAAAATATTACATTATGTCTATAAATAATCACAACTTCAAATTTTTGTCTTTGTTTTAGTGCAAAAAATAACATTAAATGATGAAAATATTTACATTAACAAACTATCCTGTAACAATAAAATGTGAATAACCTGAACAAATATGAACAACTTGAAATGTCTAAAGAAAATTAAGCAGAATTTGAACTATTTTCTGCCTGTTCCTCAGTGTTTAGTGTCTTTGTAGATCCGATCCATAATGCACATGTAGAAATGATAAGTTGAGGCATAATATTGTTAAAATTTTTCATAAGAAATTTCAGTTTTTTCAGGTTATTCACATCTTTTTTTTATTTAAACAGTTTATAAAAGTAAGTATTTTCATAAATTAATGGGGGGTTTTTTTGCACTAAAACAAAGACAAAATTTTGGAGTTGTCATTGTTTATAGATTATGTTATTTTACTGGTCCGACTGCAAGGTTCCAATGCAGCCCATGGGATGAATTTGCAAAGTGTAAAAACTCCACTGTTAATAGCTGTGGAACTCATTTTAGTTCAGGTTCCACCTACAGACCAATATGATCTACAGTCAAATAATAATATAATAATCTACAAGAAATAATGACTCCATATTTTCTTCTGGGTTTGATGTGAAAAAAATATTACATTATGTCTATAAATAATCACAACTTCAAATTTTTGTCTTTGTTTTAGTGCAAAAAATAACATTAAATGATGAAAATATTTACATTAACAAACTATCCTGTAACAATAAAATGTGAATAACCTGAACAAATATGAACAACTTGAAATGTCTAAAGAAAATTAAGCAGAATTTGAACTATTTTCTGCCTGTTCCTCAGTGTTTAGTGTCTTTGTAGATCCGATCCATAATGCACATGTAGAAATGATAAGTTGAGGAATAATATTGTTAAAATTTTTCATAAGAAATTTCAGTTTTTTCAGGTTATTCACATCTTTTTTTATTTAAACAGTTTATAAAAGTAAGTATTTTCATGAGTTAATGAGGGGTTTTTGCACTAAAACAAAGACAAAATTTGGGAGTTGTCATTGTTTATAGATTATGTTATTTTACTGGTCCGACTGCAAGGTTCCAATGCAAAACATGGGATGAATTTGCAAAGTGTAAAAACTCCACTGTTAATAGCTGTGGAACTCATTTTAGTTCTGGTTCCACCTACAGACCAATATGATCTACAGTCAAATAATAATATAATAATCTACAAGAAATAGTGACTCCATATTTTCTTCTGGGTTTGATGTGAAAAAAATATTACATTATGTCTATAAATAATCACAACTTCAAATTTTTGTCTTTGTTTTAGTGCAAAAAATAACATTAAATTGTGAAAATATTTACATTAACAAACTATCCTGTAACAGTAAAATGTGAATAACCTGAACAAATATGAACAACTTGAAATGTCTAAAGAAAATTAAGCAGAATTTGAACTATTTTCTGCCTGTTCCTCAGTGTTTAGTGTCTTTGTAGATCCGATCCGTAATGCACATGTAGAAATGATAAGTTGAGGAATAATATTGTTAAAATTTTTCATAAGAAATTTCAGTTTTTTCAGGTTATTCACATCTTTTTTTTTATTTAAACAGTTTATAAAAGTAAGTATTTTCATGAATTAATGGGGGGTTTTTGCACTAAAACAAAGACAAAATTTTGGAGTTGTCATTGTTTATAGATTATGTTATTTTACTGGTCCAACTGCAAGGTTCCAATGCAAAACATGGGATGAATTTGCAAAGTGTAAAAACTCCACTGTTAATAGCTGTGGAACTCATTTTAGTTCTGGTTCCACCTACAGACCAATATGATCTACAGTCAAATAATAATATAATAATCTACAAGAAATAATGACTCCATATTTTCTTCTGGGTTTGATGTGAAAAAAATATTACATTATGCCTATAAATAATGACAACTTCAAATTTTTGTCTTTGTTTTAGTGCAAAAAATAACATTAAATGATGAAAATATTTACATTAACAAACTATCCTGTAACAATAAAATGTGAATAACCTGAACAAATATGAACAACTTGAAATGTCTAAAGAAAATTAAGCAGAATTTGAACTATTTTCTGCCTGTTCCTCAGTGTTTAGTGTCTTTGTAGATCCGATCCATAATGCACATGTAGAAATGATAAGTTGAGGAATAATATTGTTAAAATTTTTCATAAGAAATTTCAGTTTTTTCAGGTTATTCACATCTTTTTTTTTATTTAAACAGTTTATAAAAGTAAGTATTTTCATGAGTTAATGAGGGGTTTTTGCACTAAAACAAAGACAAAATTTTGGAGTTGTCATTGTTTATAGATTATTATGTTATTATCTTACTGGTCCGACTGCAAGGTTCCAATGCAAAACATGGGATGAATTTGCAAAGTGTAAAAACTCCACTGTTAATAGCTGTGGAACTCATTTTAGTTCTGGTTCCACCTACAGACCAATATGATCTACAGTCAAATAATAATATAATAACCTACAAGAAGTAATGACTCCATATTTTCTTCTGGGTTTGATGTGAAAAAAATATTACATTATGCCTATAAATAATGACAACTTCAAATTTTTGTCTTTGTTTTAGTGCAAAAAATAACATTAAATGATGAAAATATTTACATTAACAAACTATCCTGTAACAATAAAATGTGAATAACCTGAACAAATATGAACAACTTGAAATGTCTAAAGAAAATTAAGCAGAATTTGAACTATTTTCTGCCTGTTCCTCAGTGTTTAGTGTCTTTGTAGATCCGATCCATAATGCACATGTAGAAATGATAAGTTGAGGAATAATATTGTTAAAATTTTTCATAAGAAATTTCAGTTTTTTCAGGTTATTCACATCTTTTTTTATTTAAACAGTTTATAAAAGTAAGTATTTTCATAAATTAATGGGGGGTTTTTTTGCACTAAAACAAAGACAAAATTTTGGAGTTGTCATTGTTTATAGATTATTATGTTATTATCTTACTGGTCCGACTGCAAGGTTCCAATGCAGCCCATGGGATGAATTTGCAAAGTGTAAAAACTCCACTGTTAATAGCTGTGGAACTCATTTTAGTTCTGGTTCCACCTACAGACCAATATGATCTACAGTCAAATAATAATATAATAATCTACAAGAAATAGTGACTCCATATTTTCTTCTGGGTTTGATGTGAAAAAAATATTACATTATGTCTATAAATAATCACAACTTCAAATTTTTGTCTTTGTTTTAGTGCAAAAAATAACATTAAATGATGAAAATATTTACATTAACAAACTATCCTGTAACAGTAAAATGTGAATAACCTGAACAAATATGAACAACTTGAAATGTCTAAAGAAAATTAAGCAGAATTTGAACTATTTTCTGCCTGTTCCTCAGTGTTTAGTGTCTTTGTAGATCCGATCCATAATGCACATGTAGAAATGATAAGTTGAGGAATAATATTGTTAAAATTTTTCATAAGAAATTTCAGTTTTTTCAGGTTATTCACATCTTTTTTTTATTTAAACAGTTTATAAAAGTAAGTATTTTCATAAATTAATGGGGGTTTTTTTTGCACTAAAACAAAGACAAAATTTTGGAGTTGTCATTGTTTATAGATTATTATGTTATTATCTTACTGGTCCGACTGCAAGGTTCCAATGCAAAACATGGGATGAATTTGCAAAGTGTAAAAACTCCACTGTTAATAGCTGTGGAACTCATTTAGTTCTGGTTCCACCTACAGACCAATATGATCTACAGTCAAATAATAATATAATAACCTACAAGAAGTAATGACTCCATATTTTCTTCTGGGTTTGATGTGAAAAAAATATTACATTATGCCTATAAATAATGACAACTTCAAATTTTTGTCTTTGTTTTAGTGCAAAAAATAACATTAAATGATGAAAATATTTACATTAACAAACTATCCTGTAACAATAAAATGTGAATAACCTGAACAAATATGAACAACTTGAAATGTCTAAAGAAAATTAAGCAGAATTTGAACTATTTTCTGCCTGTTCCTCAGTGTTTAGTGTCTTTGTAGATCCGATCCATAATGCACATGTAGAAATGATAAGTTGAGGAATAATATTGTTAAAATTTTTCATAAGAAATTTCAGTTTTTTCAGGTTATTCACATCTTTTTTTTATTTAAACAGTTTATAAAAGTAAGTATTTTCATAAATTAATGGGGGGTTTTTTTGCACTAAAACAAAGACAAAATTTTGGAGTTGTCATTGTTTATAGATTATTATGTTATTATTTTACTGGTCCGACTGCAAGGTTCCAATGCAGCCCATGGGATGAATTTGCAAAGTGTAAAAACTCCACTGTTAATAGCTGTGGAACTCATTTTAGTTCAGGTTCCACCTACAGACCAATATGATCTACAGTCAAATAATAATATAATAATCTACAAGAAATAATGACTCCATATTTTCTTCTGGGTTTGATGTGAAAAAAATATTACATTATGTCTATAAATAATCACAACTTCAAATTTTTGTCTTTGTTTTAGTGCAAAAAATAACATTAAATGATGAAAATATTTACATTAACAAACTATCCTGTAACAATAAAATGTGAATAACCTGAACAAATATGAACAACTTGAAATGTCTAAAGAAAATTAAGCAGAATTTGAACTATTTTCTGCCTGTTCCTCAGTGTTTAGTGTCTTTGTAGATCCGATCCATAATGCACATGTAGAAATGATAAGTTGAGGAATAATATTGTTAAAATTTTTCATAAGAAATTTCAGTTTTTTCAGGTTATTCACATCTTTTTTTTATTTAAACAGTTTATAAAAGTAAGTATTTTCATGAGTTAATGAGGGGTTTTTGCACTAAAACAAAGACAAAATTTGGGAGTTGTCATTGTTTATAGATTATGTTATTTTACTGGTCCGACTGCAAGGTTCCAATGCAAAACATGGGATGAATTTGCAAAGTGTAAAAACTCCAGTGTTAATAGCTGTGGAACTCATTTTAGTTCAGGTTCCACCTACAGACCAATATGATCTACAGTCAAATAATAATATAATAATCTACAAGAAATAGTGACTCCATATTTTCTTCTGGGTTTGATGTGAAAAAAATATTACATTATGTCTATAAATAATCACAACTTCAAATTTTTGTCTTTGTTTTAGTGCAAAAAATAACATTAAATTGTGAAAATATTTACATTAACAAACTATCCTGTAACAATAAAATGTGAATAACCTGAACAAATATGAACAACCTGACATGTCTAAAGAAAATTAAGCAGAATTTGAACTATTTTCTGCCTGTTCCTCAGTGTTTAGTGTCTTTGTAGATCCGATCCATAATGCACATGTAGAAATGATAAGTTGAGGAATAATATTGTTAAAATTTTTCATAAGAAATTTCAGTTTTTTCAGGTTATTCACATCTTTTTTTTATTTAAACAGTTTATAAAAGTAAGTATTTTCATGAGTTAATGAGGGGTTTTTGCACTAAAACAAAGACAAAATTTTGGAGTTGTCATTGTTTATAGATTATGTTATTTTACTGGTCCGACTGCAAGGTTCCAATGCAAAACATGGGATGAATTTGCAAAGTGTAAAAACTCCACTGTTAATAGCTGTGGAAGTCATTTTAGTTCAGGTTCCACCTACAGACCAATATGATCTACAGTCAAATAATAATATAATAATCTACAAGAAATAATGACTCCATATTTTCTTCTGGGTTTGATGTGAAAAAAATATTACATTATGTCTATAAATAATCACAACTTCAAATTTTTGTCTTTGTTTTAGTGCAAAAAATAACATTAAATGATGAAAATATTTACATTAACAAACTATCCTGTAACAATAAAATGTGAATAACCTGAACAAATATGAACAACTTGAAATGTCTAAAGAAAATTAAGCAGAATTTGAACTATTTTCTGCCTGTTCCTCAGTGTTTAGTGTCTTTGTAGATCCGATCCATAATGCACATGTAGAAATGATAAGTTGAGGCATAATATTGTTAAAATTTTTCATAAGAAATTTCAGTTTTTTCAGGTTATTCACATCTTTTTTTTTATTTAAACAGTTTATAAAAGTAAGTATTTTCATGAATTAATGGGGGGTTTTTGCACTAAAACAAAGACAAAATTTGGGAGTTGTCATTGTTTATAGATTATGTTATTTTACTGGTCCGACTGCAAGGTTCCAATGCAAAACATGGGATGAATTTGCAAAGTGTAAAAACTCCACTGTTAATAGCTGTGGAACTCATTTTAGTTCTGGTTCCACCTACAGACCAATATGATCTACAGTCAAATAATAATATAATAATCTACAAGAAATAGTGACTCCATATTTTCTTCTAGGTTTGATGTGAAAAAAATATTACATTATGTCTATAAATAATCACAACTTCAAATTTTTGTCTTTGTTTTAGTGCAAAAAATAACATTAAATGATGAAAATATTTACATTAACAAACTATCCTGTAACAATGAAATGTGAATAACCTGAACAAATATGAACAACCTGACATCCATCCATCCATCCATCCATCCATTCTCTTCCGCTTATCCGGGGCCGGGTCGCGGGGGTAACAGTCTAAGCAGGGATGCCCAGACTTCCCTCTCCCCAGACACTTCCTCCAGCTCTTCCGGGGGGATCCCGAGGCGTTCCCAGGCCAGCCGAGAGACATAGTCTCTCCAACGTGTCCTGGGTCTTCCCCGAGGTCTCCTCCCGGTGGGACATGCCCGGAACACCTCCCCAGGGAGGCGTCCAGGAGGCATCCGAAACAGATGCCCGAGCCACCTCAGCTGGCCCCTCTCGACGCGGAGGAGCAGCGGCTCTACTCCGAGCTCCTCCCTGGTGACTGAGCTCCTCACCCTATCCCTAAGGGTGCGCCCAGCCACCCAACGGAGGAAACTCATTTCGACCGCTTGTATCCGGGATCTTGTCCTTTCGGTCATGACCCAAAGCTCATGACCATAGGTGAGGGTAGGAACGTAGATTGACCGGTAAATTGAGAGCTTCGCCTCTCGGCTCAGCTCCTTCTTTACCACAACCGACCGGTACAGCGACTGCATCACTGCAGACGCTGCACCGATCCGTCTGTCAATCTCACGCTCCATCCTTCCCTCACTCGTGAACAAGACCCCGAGATACTTAAACTCCTCCACTTGGGGCAAAGACTCCCCACCGACCCGGAGAGGGCAAACCACCTTTTTCCGGTCGAGAACCATGGCCTCGAATTTGGAGGTGCTGATCCTCATCCCGCTCGCTTCACACTCGGCTGCAAACCGCCCCAGTGCACGCTGAAGGTCCAGGTTCGATGAGGCCAACAGGACAACATCATCCGCAAAAAGCAGAGATGAAATCCTGTGGTCCCCAAACCGGACCCCCTCCGGCCCTTGGCTGCGCCTAGAAATTCTGTCCATAAAAATTATGAACAGAACCGGTGACAAAGGGCAGCCCTGCCGGAGTCCAACATGCACCTGGAACAGGTCTGACTTACTGCCGGCAATGCGAACCAGGCTCCTGCTTCGGTCATACAAGGACCGGACTGCCCTTAGCAAAGGGCCCCGGACCCCATACTCCCGAAGCACCCCCCACAAGATACCACGAGGGACACGGTCGAACGCCTTCTCCAGATCCACAAAACACATGTGGACTGGTTGGGCGAACTCCCATGAACCCTCGAGCACCTGATGGAGAGTATAGAGCTGGTCCAGCGTTCCACGACCAGGACGAAAACCGCATTGTTCCTCCTGGATCCGAGGTTCGACTATCGGTCGGATCCTCCTCTCCAGTACCCTGGTGTCAACTGTCTTGGTTGACACGTCTCTGTAACATCGCGTGGCGGTCAGGGACAGTACCTCTGGATTGGCAGACCGGGGTGGTGGTTCCCCTTTTTAAGAAAGGGGACCGGAGGATGTGCTCCAACTATAGGGGGATCACACTCCTCAGCCTCCCGGGGAAAGTCTATTCCAGGGTACAACCTGACATGTCTAAAGAAAATTAAGCAGAATTTGAACTATTTTCTGCCTGTTCCTCAGTGTTTAGTGTCTTTGTAGATCCGATCCATAATGCACATGTAGAAATGATAAGTTGAGGAATAATATTGTTAAAATTGCACCGATTTTTCATAAGAAATTTCAGTTTTTTCAGTTTATTCACATCTTTTTTTGTTTAAACAGTTTATAAAAGTAAGTATTTTAATAAATTAATGGGGTTTTTTTTTGCTCTAACACAAAGACAAAATTTTGGAGTTGTAATTATTTATAGATTACTATGCTATTATTTTCCTGGTCCGGCCCACTGGAGATCAAATCAGGCTGAATATGTCCCCTGAAAGAAAATGAGTTAGAGACCCCTGCTTTACACTTTAAATACACACTGTTTGTGCTTTCAATCAGTTCTTTTTTTATATGTAAATTTTACTCGTCTATCCTTCAAACATGCACATTTTTCTATGACTATTGTTAAAGTCAGGCAGTGTATTTTCCACTGATAGTATGGACAATGCATTTAGGACCAGGGGTGGGGGTAGAGAGGGTAGATCACATGACATTAACAAGCTAGAAAAGCACTTGGAGAACGCAGACCTCCGCCAAGGCAGAACAGCCCCCCCACCCCATCACCACCAAAATTGAATCACTTGTTCCTTGTGCCAGTATCAACATTTCCTGAAAATTTCATCCAAATCCCTCCACAACTTTTTGAGTTATCTTGCTAACAGACAGAACAACAACCCCCCACCCCCCATCCCCATCACCACCAAAATTTAATCATTTGTTCCTTGGGCCAGTATCAAAATATCCTGAAAATTTCATGAAAATCCGTCCATAACTTTTTGAGTTATCTTGCTAACAGACAAACAAACCCCAATGAAAACATAACCTCTGCTGTTACACTTGGCGGAGGTAATTAGAAAATCAGTGAAAGGGCTACAGACATGTCAGTGGCTATGTTCAGACTGCAGGTAAATGTGGCCAAAATCTGATTTTTCAAACCAAGAGGAAACATATCTAAACATGCTGATAGAATAAACCTCATGCTATCCATAGACATCTGAGCATGCTCAGTACACCCCCTGCTGCTTATCACAGTATGAAAACACAGAAGACAAGTGTAATGATAAACCAAACTGACCAGCAGGTATTTAGGTGATGCTAAAAATAGAAATATTCCCTTTAACTCTAAAACTAGGTACGTTTTAACCATAACTAAAAATCTCAATGTAGCCTAAGTGCATTCAGTCACTTTGGCTACATTCAGACTGCAGGTAAATGCGGCCAAAATCTGATTTTTTTGCCCTTATGTGACCTGTATCCGATCTGTTAAAGACAGTTTGAACAGCACAAACCTGATTTTTTTCAAATCCGACCCAGGACACTTTCATATGTGGCAAGGTTCTAATAGTTGTGGATTTTTCATTCTACACTGAACAAAAATATAAACGCACCACTTTTGTTTTTGCTCCCATTTTTCATGAGCTGAACTCAAACGTTTAAAACTTTTTCTGTGTACACACAAGGTTTATTTCTCTCAAATATTGTTCACAAATCTGTTTAAATTTGTGTTAGTGAACACTTCTTCTTTGCTGAGATAATCCATCCACCTCACAGGTGTGGCATATCAAGATGCTGATTAGACAGCAGGATTTTTGCATAGGTGTGCCTTAGGCTGGCCACAATAAAAGGCCACTCCAAACTGTGCAGTTTTATCACACAGCACAATACCACAGATGTCACAAGTTTTGACTGTGCAAGGAAAATGGTGTTCACACCAAATACTGACTGGTTTTCTGACCCCCCTGGACCACCCAATACAGTAAAACTGCACATTTTAGAGTGGCCTTTTATTGTGGCCAGCCTAAGTCACACCTGTGCAATAATCCTGCTGTCTAATCAGCATCTTGATATGCCACACCTGTGAGGTGGATGGATTATCTCGGCAAAGGACAAAGGAGAAGTGCTCACTAACACAGATTTAGACAAATTTATGAACAATATTTGAGAGAAATAGGCCTTTTGTGTACATAGAAAAAGTTTTAGATCTTTGAGTTCAGCTCATGAAAAATGGGAGCAAAAACAAAAGTGGTGTGTTTATATTTTTGTTCAGTGTAGTTTAGTTTTATTTAGTTTTGACCTTTTTTTCTCTAATTCAGTTAGTTATAATTCATTTTTAGAGCAGGTTTGCTAGTTTTTATTAGTTTTCATTTTTTTCTAAATGCTTAGTTTTTAGTTTAGTTTTAGTATTAATTTTAGTTTTGTCATATCTTTTATCTTCCGTGTTGTTGTTTTCAAATAAATTCCAGACAGGACTCTGCTGCTTTCTCCCAACTTTAGTCTCCATGTTTCCAGGTAGAGTGGGGACCAGAAGACGGCTGGAAACCACAAGTGACGAACCGTAAAGTGTCGTATGGTGCCAGCAGCTAAAATTGCGAGAGCGAAATAAATCGCTTTTGTATCAATCCGACATTGACAAAGCCGGAAACAAAGGGAATTTTATCCATAATTTTTATCCGTTTTAGTTAGTTTTGTAAGCACACAATACAGTTTCAGTTAGTTATCGTTTTTTTCTGTTAATTACAGTTTTTATTTATTTCAGTTTACGAAAATGTTTTTTCAATTCTAGTTTTTGTCATTTCGTTTTTGTTAACAATAATAACCTTGATATGTGGTCCTAAATGCGATACGAATTGGATATTTTGCAATGCGACTTCAGTCTGAACAGCCAGGTCGCAATTTTCCGATCTTTACATCATTGAAATGCGAGGTCACGTATTATGTCAGGACCTCTTTTTGCGCATGCAGGTCACTTCAGGGTCATATTCAGTTCATACTTAAAACTGATAGAAGTCGCATTTCATGTGTAATATGAACAAGCACACAAAAAAATCGGATTTCACCAAAAAATTTGAATTGTGCATTATGACCTGCTGTCTGAACGTAGCCGACGGTCTCTCTCGCGGCAGGATTCAAACCCCGGCCTTCCACATTTAAGCCGTTAGTTTTACCCACTAAACTATCCGACTGTTTGAACATCACTCAGTACTTACGATTCCATTTCTGAGGAACGTCTTGATTCTTTTCGGAATGTGACGGTTACTCCCGTGGGTGGCGCTTGGGTGCAATTTTTTGCACCCAGAGGTTCTCTTATCTGAGTTTATTATGATAAACACGTCACTAAACAACCGAAAACATTTTTAAACTCTACTTGAATGCAGATTACACACAGTATTCTCAGGCTGTATCATGTATAGCTCGTTTAATTAAATATGAGTGTTTTGTAAAATTATTCATTCTAGCGCCCTCTATCAGTGAGCCACCACTGTTTAGGATAGATAATACTCCCACCAAGAATTAGACAGGACCCAGACTATGTGTAAAAGTTGTTGAGTCATTACCAGTAGACAGCAGTGATGAGCACACACTTAAATAATGCTCTGTCTAGTAATAATAAACCATCACTGTGTTCCCAAAATGATTCAGTAATGAGTCAATAATGTTCTTTTTTTTTTATTATTGCATGCAGATGAGTTACAAACAAATCTGTATTCTGTGTCACTACGTGTCTCTGAACCAAAACATCAATGAAAGATTCAGATTCAGAAAGTTTCGGAGAGTTTCTTCCCACTAGCTGTCACAAGATTAAACTGCAAAAAGTAATAACTGGTGTTTTCCACTTGTCCAAACACTTCTCCCAGTGTATTCTCAGATCACTTCCTGTGCAATAATCCTACAAATGTGAAATTATGTGCTATAAGTCGTCCAATATTCTTCTGTTCTGCAATAAAAATGCAATATTTATCAAAATATAAATGTACCATTTTTGTTTACACATGGTTCATAGATATCCATACTGTTACATAGTAATATATACTGATTTAGTGGGTAAAACATACTGTTAATATTGTTAATGTTATTCATAGACATACATACTGTTAATACTGTCAATTTGCATCTATTCATATTTTGTCTTTTTTTTTTTTATTCTACTTAGCTCTATTCGTATTTTACTTTGTAAAACAGTAAAATTTATATTCTAGTTTCTCATCTTACAGTTAGTCAGTGCAACAATATTAACAAAACACCAGTACTACAGATATAAGAATAGAGCGAATATAAAATTACAAAAAGTAAAATATGGAAGTAAATCTGAGCCATTAGATACTGAATAGTTGTATTTCATAAATTTAATTTTTTTATAGTTGATTTTTTTTAATAGTTGAATTTCACTTTTTTTTTTACACATAGTTTCATAATCTGAATTCAATTATTTAAAAAAAAATTATTCAATATTCTTTAATACAATGCATTTCATATTTAATATAAAAAAAAAAAAACTTCAATATAGCATGGATATGTTGAACAGGCAAAACCGATGGAGTGACGAGCCACTTGATCTAACTTCTACCCAGTCATGTGTCACAGCAAAGATCGCGTGATACTTGGGTAGCGGCGCACATATACATCAATCATGTGCCTGCACCGCTACCTGAGCGTCATGTGATCTTTGGCATGATGCACGACTGGGTAAAAGTTAGATCAAGTGGCTCGTTACTCCATTGGTTTTGCCTGGTCGACATGTCCACGCTATATTGAAGTTTTTTTATATTGAATTTGAAATGCATTGTAATAAAGAATACTCAATGTTTGGTTTTTTAAATAATTGAATTCAGATTATGAAACCGTGTAAAAAAAAAAAAAAAAAAAAGTGAAATTCAACTATTAAAAAAATCAACTATAAAAAATTCACTTTACGAAATACAACTATTCAGTATCTAATGGCACAGATTTACTTCCATACTAACTGTAAGATGAGAAACTAGGATATAAATTTTACTATTTTACAAAGTAAAATACGAATAGAGCTAAGTAGAATAAAAAAATAGACAAAATATGAATAGGTGCAAATTGACACTATTAACAGTATGTATATCTATGAATGATATTAACAATATTAACAGTATGTTTTACCCATTACATCAGTATATATAACTATGTAACAATATGTATATCTATGAACCAAGTCTATTTGCCTGGTCAACATATTCATGCGATACATAAAACTTTTTTTTTTTTTAAATAATTGAATTGAGATTATGAAACTCTATGTGTAAACAAAATTAATTTCAACTATTAAAAAAATTCAACTATTAAAAAGTCAATTCACGAAATACAACTGTTCAATATCTGATGGCACAGATTTACTTCCATATTTTAGTTTTTGTAATTTTATATTTGGTCTATTTTTATTTCTGTAGTGCTGGTGTTTTGTTAATATTGCTGCACTGACTAACTGTAAGATGAGAAACTAGAATATAAATTTTACTGCTTTACAAGTAAAATACGAATAGAGCTAAGTAGAATAAAAAAATAGACAAAATATGAATAGGTGCAAATTGACACTATTAACAGTATGTATATCTATGAATGATATTAACAATATTAACAGTATGTTTTACCCATTACATCAGTATATATAACTATGTAACAGTATGTATATCTATGAACCAAGTCTATTTGCCTGGTCAACATATTCATGCGATACATAAAACTTTTTTTTTTTTTTTAATAATTGAATTGAGATTATGAAACTCTATGTGTAAACAAAATTAATTTCAACTATTAAAAAAATTCAACTATTAAAAAGTCAATTCACGAAATACAACTGTTCAGTATCTGATGGCACAGATTTACTTCCATATTTTAGTTTTTGTAATTTTATATTTGCTCTATTTTTATTTCTGTAGTGCTGGTGTTTTGTTAATATTGTTGCATTGACTAGAGTAGCACAATGACAATAAAGGCTATTCTATTCTATTCTATTCTATTCTATTCTATTCTATTCTATTCTATTCTATTCTATTCTATTCTATTCTATTCTATCTAATGGGACTCTAATGTAAACAAGTTTATTCACATTATTATTCATATAGTGATGTATTTTTATGTGTTTTCTTTCCAATTAAACAGCCACCAGTGAGATTAATAGTCAGCTAACACCAGTACAAAGGGTCATGATGTCAAGATAAATGAATTTACACATTGTTGAAAACAACCAAGTTAGATTTTTAAGGTTAAATGCTACCGTTCTGAACTTTTAAATGATTCAAACACTTCACACTGTGTAGGATGATAAAAACAAGATGGAGAGATTCAGTACAAATGTACATGAACTTACCTTGGCCAACAGAACCACTCCTTCCTGCGTCACTGGGTCAGTTTTAATGATGAAGGTGGAGCTTTCCTCTAAGTCGTCTTCAAGACTGTAAGTCATTTTGGCGTTGATGCCAACGTCTCCATCTTCGGCCATAATTCTGCCGACGGTGGTGCCCACTTCTGCGTTTTCCGGGACGGCAAAAGTGTAGAGGTCTGACGAAATGGAAAGAGTAACACTGTCAGATGTTTGGAATGTTTGGAATTTTTTCTTGGTAGTTCTTCTAGGTTCAACTGGACTGGTTTTGCAGCAAAACCAGTCCAGCTGAACCTAGAAGAACTATCAAGAAGAACGACGACCTGGGCAATTTAATCTTAAATGCTACCAAAACGAAGGAAGTTGTTATTGACTTTGGCTGCAAGAACAAATCCCATCTCCCTCTCACCATAAACAGCACAGAGGTTGAGATGGTGAGTACTTTTAAATTTCTTACTGTCACTATCACCGACGACCTTAAGCTAGCACTTAAAGACCAGCATCATTGTTAAAAAATCACTGTAACAGGTTTTCTTTCTGTGCAAATTAAAGGAATTTACCTTAAACTGCTGGATTTGATCAAATTTCTATTGTTGCGTGACTGAAAGCGTCCTTACCTTCTCGCTTACAGTGTGGTTCGGTAATCTAACTGTACAGGATCGAAAATCTGCAAACAGAGTCGTCAGTATCGCCCACAGGACCACTGGTACTGACCTGCCAGATCTTGATGTCATTTACAGCTCTAGGCTTCTGTCCCAGGCCTTAGGTATTGTAACGGACCCTACTGGTCACCCTGGTGCTGGTCTTTTTGTTCTTCTTCCATCTGGCAGACGCTTTCGTTCTATCAAATGTTCTACCTCTGGGTCTGCCAACAGTTTCTTTCCCAGTGCTGTGCGTAGCCTTAACAACTCCATATCTCATACTTAACAATGTATGGTGCACAGTATGTTCATTATCACCGCCGTTCCCCTGTTTTCATCAGGGTTTGTCTGTTTGTCTGTTAGCAAGATAACTCAAAAAGTTATAGATGGATTTGGATGAAATTTTCAGGAAATGTTGATACTGGCACAAGGAATAAATGATTACATTTTGGTGGTGATGGGGGGGGGCTGATCTGTCTTGGCGAAGGTCTGCGCTCTCCGAGTGCTTTTTTAGTTGTATTTGTGTATAAATAACACACTTTCTATTCATGTGCTTCGTCCAAGTGAGTGTCAGTTGATCTACAGGGGCACCTGTCTTTTTATTACTCTTATTCATGTAATTACGTCCGCCAAGTGTAACGGCGGAGGTTATGTTTCCATTGGGGTTTGTCTGTTTGTCTGTTAGCAAGATACAGTCTACTCTTGTTATACCGCCAACTTCCGTTCACAGCCAAATTGGCGGTATAGCGAAAATGGCGTTACAATGGGTTGCGTCCATAATGTGCATGTCTTTACTATATGATGTCTATGCTGCCTCCGTTAACCCGTTCTAATTGCGTTTCTAAATAAATCTTGATTCTGTTATGTTGTAAGGGATCATTTAAAGTGGGGAAACATTTTAAGCATTATTATACCGTGTCGGGAAATGACACCCCATCATCTTGAGGCTTTGGCTTAATCCCACGTCCTCTTCCCGACATCCTGACCTACTGAGTGTTCTGCGATAAATGAACGGTGGCCGTTCCGTAGACCTACTCGTAGCTTGTCGCGATCAGCGTCTGGCGCGTTTGTTTCAGTGCACTGTTAAAATTTATGTGTACTCGATGGCAATCACGCTGGCGGTATAACGGTCGGGAAATCAATGGTATAAGTATTGTTTGTGCATGGAACTGGGCTGGCGGATGGCGATAGGCGGAAATGGCGGTAGCTAATGGAATAATGCATTGGGGATTTTTGTGCAATGGTTTTGGTCGGCGGTGAGCGAAAATGGCGGTATAATGGCGGGCGGTTTAATGAGAGTAGACTGTAACTCAAAAAGTTATGGACGGATTTTCATGAACTTTTCAGAAAATGTTGATACTGGCACAAGGAACAAATGATTCAGTTTTGGTGGTGATCGGGATAGAGCCTGACCGATATGGGATTTTTGGGACTCACGCCGATACCGATATTGGGGGCTAAAAAAAAAAAGCGGATATCCATTATACCGGTCGATAACTGATATATTGACTGATATATGAAAGAACATTGATCTACACAGGATATAATAATCTTATATTAGATAATTGTAAACAGGTGGATTAATAGTTGCATAAATCTTTGTTTATCTCACAAATATAATTGACACAACTTTCAAATGCTGTATCATAGTCTTATATTAGACTAGTATGTGACCTGTGGGAACCACGGGTTGTAGATGTGGTAGTTTTTATGCTGGGGGGAGCAGACTTTTGAAAAAGATGTGAGTCTATATTTTATAAGTAGTGACATAAAAAATTGTTTAGTAAATCATTCTTTAAAACGTAAGCAACATCTACCTTTAATGAGTCCAAATACAAAGCAAACTATGCAATCACAAAAATAATTACAGCAAAAAATATGACTCATCACACAATTATGTTTTCACTCACAAATTTTGATGTGTCTGCCTCATGGCACTACAACTGCCCATGTGGACTAAGGACTAAACTGAGCATGTGCAGAGTGAATTAGGTGAGTCCTAAGTTGTTCCTGATTAGAGCAATTGCAAGAGTTACAACTGACCTGTGTTTCAACCTACACTAGTTTAGTTTAGTTTAGTTTAGTTTAGATTAGATTAGATTAGTTTAGTTTACTTTATCTTAGATTAGTTTAGTTTATTAGTTTGATCCCCATTAGCTGCTGCACACCACAGCAGCTACTCTTCCTGGGGTCATCAATAACACATAAACAAAGCACCACAATTTCCCACAACTCACTCAACAAGCAGGATGTACATACACTCAACACAACAACACAAAAAACAAAAATCAACAACAGCACACAATACAAAACAATTACAATAACAATGATAATACCGACAACAACAGAAAAAAAAGAATAAATAAACCAAAAATCAAAAACAAAAAATAAAAACATAAAACAAAAACAAATAAAAACAGCTCCACAACAAACAAAAAAACAAACCGTCTCGATGATGTCATTATAGGATGTGCAATAGCTCAACCAGTTATTTTTGGGTAAATATGAAAATTCTCAACCTTTTAGAAAAACTAATTGCTTGAATTTCTGAAATTAAAAATTGTGGCAATGTATTCCATGCCACCATTGCCCTGTATTGCACACTCCCCTGTATTTGATTCGTCCTACAGGAAACAGGCAACAGGAAACGTCTGTCCTCTGACTGACGTGTGGAATGTTGATGAACGTCACTGAAGAAAGTCTGTTTACTGTAAAAAATTTCAGGTGTTTTTGTAATTATGATGTTTCTAATAAATTTAACTAAAGAGTATCTAATTCTACCTTTTACATGTAACTAGTAATACCCAGGTGTGCCTGCAGAACGAAACTGTGAGGTAGACAGGAAGCGCACGGACAGGGGTGTGTGTGTGGGGGGGTGAATAGTTAATAAGACGGGTCCGTGATTGTCGGAGTGGGGGGGATTAGCGGTCCATCCTTGTTGGAACGGGGGTGGGTGGGTGTAGCGGCCTGTGATTCCGTGAATGTGTGTGTGTGAGTGTGTGTGTGGGGGGGTTACAGCGTGATAGTCCAAGTAGAAGTGAAAGTGAAACTGACGGGCTTACTGTTCCTCTAACTCTCCGGCCACCACACACACCCACACAGGAGCAGCGAGCGATCGAATCTCCGCAGCAAAAAAGTTTTTAAATTTGTTACATATTGGCTGATGTTGATTAATCAGTGATAAGTTATAATCGACCCGATTAATCGGTCGGGCTCTACAGGGTGGGAAAGCAAAATTTACAACATTTTGAGGCAGGGATTAAAAGACAGTGTATGACCAGTTAGTTTATTGAAAGTCATGACAATTTATTTGCCACAAGAAAATTTCCATTATAGAAAATGTTTTTATTCTATGTGTCCTCCTTCTTTCTCAATAACTGCCTTCACACGCTTCCTGAAACTTGCGCAAGTTCTCCTTAAATATTCGGGTGACAACTTCTCCCATTCTTCTTTAATAGTATCTTTAAGAAAGTCGACATTGCTGTGTGATGTTCTATTGGTAGCATGTTCTAAAACGCCCCAAATAGCAGAATCCACAGGGTTTAGATCTGGGCTAGAAGGCGGCCATAAACATGATTCCCAAAAATTGCTAAAGTTGGATTTGTTGCTGTTGTCAACAAGTGTTTTGGTGTTCTTGTGTAAGACTTTAACTTCAAATCATATTTTACTGCATTTCTAACGGTCTTGTTGTCTACCTCAAGTTCAATTGCCATTTTTCTGATGGATTTGCTTGGATCCTTTAGGATTTTGGATTTGAGAGCTTTAATAAAAGCTTTGGTACGTTTTTTGTTGCTTCCTCCACTTCCAGACTTTCTCGTAATAGTTTTGCTCATAGTCATTCTCTTCTTTCCATTATAAACAGTCTTTATGGACACTCCAACTATTTTTGAAATCTCCTTTGGTGTGACGAGTGCATTCAGCAAATCACACACTCTTTGACGTTTGCTTTCCTGATTACTCATATGGGCAAAAGTTTCTGAAAAGGTATGGATAATAGTGTTAGGTATGATTATGACATCAATATATGTTTGGTTTCAAAACAACTGACATAGTGCCTGCTGAGAAAAAACAACTAAATGTTCATTGTAAATTTTGCTTCCCCACCCTGTAGCTCGGGGGGTGGGGGCTCTTCGAGTGCTTTTCTAGTTTTTCATTGTTTTTTTACTTTGTACTGTCTTTTCTATATTTTTATGCTGAGCTCTTGCAACTTGTTTTCCAATGCAGTTTTTTTCTGCAAATGGCAAATAAACTGATTCTGACGAGAACCTACACGGACATTTTGCAACGGAATATGATAAGAACAGATTCTGCAGGGTACTGAGATGTTGTTTAGCAGCGATGTAATGACAATAGTTTAGAAAAAAAAAAAAACAACTAATGAAAGTTTTCTTCATTAAAACATGGCCCAAAGAACTTAACAGTAAATTGTTAATAGTTAGTCAAGAGAGTCTGCCAGAGTGTAAAGTGATAAGAAAGGAGAACATTGTGGTGGAGGGTCAATTTGTGTGAGTCGCAGATAAGTTGTGGCAACTCCACATAATCCTACCCTAACTCTAATAAGAAGATGAGAAAATGTGATTGTGTCTTTGAGCGACTCTATTTGGACGGCTGCCACAACTAGGAGAAACTCAACAGGCAGCCAGATGCAGCAGACAAAAAAAAAAAAAAAAAAAAATCCTGCTGATAATAATTTGCAATTATGTGACAACACAGAGGGCACAGTTCAAAGTGAAGTGTGGTCATACAATATTTATAAAGCCTTTTGACTATGGAGCGCATGCTATATGGTGGTACTTGCGGTGAATGCGAATGCGACATAGTTAGGAGTAGGATCCTTGTCGTCTCATTTCTACCGAATTGATTTCTTGCAGGGCATTCATTTAGTGAGGTTTATCGCTGAGAAGGCCGGGTTTGTTTCCAAAGGTCATGACAAATGTCCTTTCATGTGTGAATGATTAAATTCGTCCAGTGGGCGACGCATGTACACGTGCACACGCAGATGAACAGAGCAAATGCAACACCATCCACCATCCACCATCCACCATCTCCTCCCCCTGTTTCTGTCTCTCACTCCCTCTTTCATTCTCCAACTGTCTCCTTTTAATTTTGGCTGCCGGCTGAATAACAAGACGTGTTCAGCGACTGCGAGGCTGGCAGCGCAAACCACCCACCATAACCGGAGAAGTGTGATCAAATAAACACCTCTTAGGTATAATATTAAACATGTCCTGGCAGTCAGCGGCGCTTTGTACTCTTCCATCGATTGTGCGACTGGGTACGGCCTGGTGTTTGCATCACTGTGACTCATGTAAGTAACTCACGGTGTTGGAATATAGGGCCGTTGTCGTTAACATCAGTCAGGCTGACGGTAACGGTGGTGGTGGAGGAGTAACCGCCGCTCAGACCCAGCATATCCTTCACCTGCACGACCACCAGGTACTGCTCTCGAACTTCACGGTCCATGTTTGGCCACGATGTGAGAATAATGCCTGCAGACGGAGAAAAAAAAAAAAACAAGACCAAAAGGTGGAAAAGACGAGCTTCATTAAGACGGTATCAAGTGAATCTGTGGGTGTTTTTTTCTCCCTTCTTTGCCAAATGCAAATAAACTAACTTTGCCTTAAGTGTACTGTCTGTGCAGTAAAAGTACAGGAAATATAAACTTAATGTCTGCCAATTCTGTCAATACACAAAGAAATATCAAGAGGGCGTTCAGATGACGATGAATCTTATGCCTGGCAGGAGTTCAGTGGACAACAGTGAAACTAAGAACTTTTATTGAAGTATTGTGTTTATGAATAATTGTAAGTTATATTTTCTGTTAATGTTTTCATTTTATTTACTCTTTGGTCCACTTAAATGCATCCATAGTGCATGTATATAAGAAAGTTCGTCTGTTGTAAATGCAATGAATTAAAATTAAATATGTGTTCTCTTCTATGTGTTGTATAATTAGCAAGGATTACATTGAAAATTTTTTGTTTTTGTTTGTTTTCTTGTGGAAACATTAAGTTAATTGTAAATAGGGTTAGGCAAAATAAGTCTGTACTTCAGCCTAAACCCTTTCAGTCGCATTGTATATGGAACAATGGATATGTTGTTTTTGTTTGTTGTTTCAAGTAATTAACGACAGAATAAACTACTACTACTACACTGCAAAAAGGGATTGTTTAAAAACAATAAATCTGAGGACAAAATACTCAAAACAAGTGAAATATCTGTGCATGCAGCAAAATAATTAAGACTGTTAAATCTAGAAATAAGCATGTCTACACATACAGTACAGGCCAAAAGTTTGGACACACCTTCTCATTCTTTGCATTTTCTTTATTTTAATGACTATTTACATTGTAGATTCTCACTGAAGGCATCAAAACTATGAATGAACACATGTGGAATTATGTACTTAACAAAAAAGTGTGAAATAACTGAAAACATCTCTTATATTCTAGTTTCTTCAAAGTAGCCACCCTTAGCTCTGATGACTGCCTTGCACACCCTTGGCATTCTCTTGATGAGCTTCCAGAGGTAGTCACCTGAAATGGTTTCCACTTCACAGGTGTGCCTCATCAGGGTTACTTAGTGGAATTTCTTGCCTTATTGATGGGGTTGGGACCATCAGTTGTGTTGTGCAGAAGTCAGGTTGATGCACAGCTAACAGCCCTATTGGACAACTGTTAGAATGCATATTATGGCGAGAACCAATCAGCTAAGTAAAGACAAACCAGTGGCCATCATTACTTTAAGAAATGAAGGTCAGTCAGTCTAGAACATTTCAAAAACTTTGAATGTGTCCCCAAGTGCAGTCGCAAAAACCATCAAGCGCTCCAACGAAACTGGCTCACATGAGGACCGCCCCAGGAAAGGAAGACCAAGAGTCACCTCTGATGCTGAAGATAAGTTCATCTGAGTCACCAGCCTCAGAAATCGCAAATTAACAGCAGCTCAGATTAGAGACCAGATGAATACCACACAGAGCTCTAGCAGCAGACACATCTCTACAACAACTGTTAAGAGGAGACTGCGTGAATCAGGCCTTCATGGTCAAATAGCTGCTAGGAAACCACTGCTCAGGAGAGGCAACAAACAGAAGAGATTTATTTGGGCCAAGAAACCCAAGGAATGGACATTAGACCAGTGGAAATCTGTGCTTTGGTCTGATGAGTCCAAATTTGAGATCTTGGATCCAACCGCCGTGTCTTTGTGCGACGCAGAAAAGGTGAACGGATGGATGCTACATGCCTGGTTCCCACCGTGAAGCATGGAGGGGGAGGTGTGATGGTGTGGGGGTGCTTTGCTGGTGACGCTGTTGGGGATTTATTCAAGATTGAAGGCAACCTGAATCAGCATGGCTACCACAGCATCCTGAAGTGACATGCCATTCCATCCGGTCTGCGTTTAGTTGGACCATCATTTATGTTTCAACAGGACAATGACCCCAAACACACCTCCAGGCTGTGTGAGGGATATTTGACCAAGAAGGAGAGTGATGGAGTGCTGCGCCAGATGACCTGGCCTCCACAGTCACCGGACCTGAACCCAATCGAGATGGTTTGGGGTGAGCTGGACCGCAGAGTGAAGGCAAAAGGGCCAACAAGTGCTAAGCATCTCTGGGAACTTCTTCAAGACTGTTAGGAAACCATTTCAGGTGACTACCTCTGGAAGCTCATCAAGAGAATGGCAAGAGTGTGCAAAACAGTCATCAGAGCTAAGGGTGGCTACTTTGAAGAAACTAGAATATAAGAGATGTTTTCAGTTATTTCACACTTTTTTGTTAAGTACATAATTCCACATGTGTTCATTCATAGTTTTGATGCCTTCAGTGAGAATCTACAATGTAAATAGTCATGAAAATAAAGAAAATGCAAAGAATGAGAAGGTGTGTCCAAACTTTTGGCCTGTACTGTATATGAACACTGAAAAGAAGAAATTAACTCTTAAAACAAGATAAAAAAAAAAACAAAACACTTCATAACACAAAACACTTCTAAATTTAATTTTTGTTTTGTTTTGGGTTTTTTTAATCATGGTAAGAACCAAATAATTTGCAGTGTATAGAGGTGAAGTCCCACCCAAAGGGACCTGATTTCAGGAAAAAAAAAAAAAAAAAAAACAAAAAAAAAACTCATATATCATAAAAAAAAAAAGTAAAATAATTTGAAATGATGGATAATAATATGTTATGACGGAATTTTTACGACCCTGTCCATCAAAATGACGGACAATAAAAATGTCTAGTTCAACCTCTGCTCCCCACCCGTCTGTGACAGTCTGCTTTTCTACTCTGGGATAGTCTTTCCGATGCGGTTAAGTCAAATTTTGCGACCATGAAAGAGAAGATGGGATCGGCTTTTGGACAGAGACAGTTAATGGACAGTTTTAGAGCTAACATATCGGCTCGTTCACCAGTTCCGGGGGAGAGCCTGGAGGTGTACACGGCTGATGTGAGCCGGCTGGTAGCTGGTACTGGTGTTTTTGCCTCCGAGTTGTGTGCGCATCACTGTTGTTAGTAAACATTGAAACTCATCTATAGCCAGCTACTGCAAGCTTAGAATTAGTTTACAGTAGCTGGCTATTATTGTACTCGCGCATGCACAGTGTGAGAATTTGAGGCACATGGGCTCGTGGCACTGCTTTGACAGTGCGATACCCTCACGAGGAGCGAGCAGGATTTAAAACAGCTCCGTTTTCCTTGTGAACACACGATTGCTGGTCGTGAGGTGGTCGTGAGGTGCTAATCGCTTCTCCTTACCCCATGTACAATACACGACGCACGACACACGATTAGAGGCACATCTGGCCCGATCCCAGAAAGAGTCGCACGAGTGAGAAATCGTCTCTAAAATCGCAGTGTATGGCCGCCTTTTATTAAAAACACCTTGTTTTCAACAGAGAAAAGAAGTTAAAACGACAAAGAACGAAACAAAAGAAATCTAATACAATAAAATATGCTCTTTTGAATTATACCCTTTCAACTCTGGTGTTCTTTTTAAATTAGGTTTCTGTTAGAAAAATGTAATATTAGACTACAGTCTACTCTCGTTATACCGCCAACTTCCGTTCACGGCCAAATTGGCGGTATAGCGAAAATGGCGTTACAACGGGTTGCGTCCATAATGTGCATGTCTTTACTATATGATGTCTATGCTGCCTCCGTTAACCCGTTCTAATTGCATTTCTAAATAAATCTTGATTCTGTTATGTTGTAAGGGATCATTTAAAGTGGGGAAACATTTTAAGCATTTTTATACCGTGTCGGGAAATGACACCCCATCATCTTGAGGCTTTGGCTTAATCCCACGTCCTCTTCCCGACATCCTGACCTACTGAGTGTTCTGCGATAAATGAACGGTGGCCGTTCCGTAGACCTACTCGTAGCTTGTCGCGATCAGCGTCTGGCGCGTTTGTTTCAGTGCATTGTTAAAATTTATGTGTACTCGATGGCAATCACGCTGGCGGTATAACAGTCGGGAAATCAATGGTATAAGTGTTGTTTGTGCATGGAACTGGGCTGGCGGATGGTGATAGGCGGAAATGGCGGTAGCTAATGGAATAATGCATTGGGGATTTTTGTGCAATGGTTTTGGTCGGCGGTGAGCGAAAATGGCGGTATAACGGCGGGCGGTTTAATGAGAGTAGACTGTATTAGACTATATCCTGTAAACACCAGGTGTCCAGAGCACGAGTCATGGATGGGTTATGATGACATATTTTGCAAGAATGCCTGGACATTCACTCAGGATATGTCTACCAGTTCTTTGCTACCTGCTTGTTTTCATCCAGTTTGGGACCAGAGCGGGCTACTGCCCTTGAGGAGATCAGACCATAGCGTAGGTGGGAGAAGAGTACAAACGTGGTCACTGAACCCATGCATCACCTTGTTTTGAATACCGAAGCCAATAGTGAACTTGATCAACGTCATAATATTTGTACACTTGGTCCAATGGTTGTAATATTCATGTTCTTTCATAAGATCTTAAACTTCCTGGTGTTAGTCAGTCAACTGCTGCATCTCACTGTATGTACTTGACTCCTTGCGAGTAAAATCTTCTGATTCCAGAATCCAGTGACTTCGTCTTTTGTCTCAGCGTGTATCACAGAATTTTTCTCTCAGTTTCACCTTCAGGTCGTAACACATACAGGGTGGGGAAGCAAAATTTACAATGAACATTTAGTTGTTTTTTCTCAGCAGGCACTACGTCAATTGTTTTGAAACCAAACATATATTGATGTCATAATCATACCTAACACTATTATCCATACCTTTTCAGAAACTTTTGCCCATATGAGTAATCAGGAAAGCAAACGTCAAAGAGTGTGTGATTTGCTGAATGCACTCGTCACACCAAAGGAGATTTCAAAAATAGTTGGAGTGTCCATAAAGACTGTTTATAATGGAAAGAAGAGAATGACTATGAGCAAAACTATTAGGAGAAAGTCTGGAAGTGGAGGAAGCAACAAAAAAACGTAGCAAAGCTTTTATTAAAGCTCTCAAATCCAAAATCCTAAAGGATCCAAGCAAATCCATGAGAAAAATGGCAATTGAACTTGAGGTAGACAACAAGACCGTTAGAAATGCAGTAAAATATGATTTGAAGATTTAAATTCTCATGACTTTCAATAAACTAATTGGTCATACACTGTCTTTCAATCCCTGCCTCAAAATATTGTAAATTTTGCTTCCCCACCCTGTACGCAGGTGTATCTGTGCTAATTTTGCCTTGGAAGTCATCAATCAAGTCAACAAATAATTCATCTCATCTTGTGTCTTTTTCAACAGCCATCCAATATCTCGGTGGCTGATTTAAGCTGTCAGGAGATGGTAAACAGTGATGACAGTGAGACATAGCCGCAGTTATCAAAAATGACTAGAACCAGAAGGACGAGGCCCAAGGACAGCTTTGTTTCCTGCCTAAACAACATGAATTTTGAACCAGCGCCGCAATCCAGTTTATCTGAACACCACTTGTTATAAACGCAAAATTAGCTCAGCACAATCAAATCTCTAGTGCGCCGCCATTATGATCCACGCTACGGTTGCCAAGAGACTCAGCTGATTACGGAAAAAAAAAAAAAGAAAAAAAAAAAAAGTCTGAGAGCCCCTTCGGAGGCGGTACCTGTTTTGGGCTCCACAGAGAAGTAGGGCTCCCCCTGCAGGATGGAATAGATGAGCTTGGCGTTGTTTCCAAACATGGGATCATCAGCATCTGTGGCTGTCACCTGGGCCACTGTGGTCCCTGTGGGGGGTAGGGGGTAGGGGGTGGGGGGGGGGGGAGTGGATCACACAGTCGGTGTTAGCTCAGGCAGCAGTTCCAGTCGACGGGGAAATAAAGTGATTATGCCACAGTCCCGCAGGGTCTGTCTGTCTGACTCTGGGGGGAGAGAGCGGTGGAAAATAGAGGAGAGGAGGGGGTGAAGCTGAGGTAGGGTTAGGGGAGGGATGTTGACAAAGGGGTGAGAGTCGGAGGGGAGGTGGGGGTGGCCTTTCACAGCTCAGTATGGCGGTGCAGGTGTGCGTGACAGCCTCTCCAGCCTTATAGCGACATCTCACACACCATCCACCTGCCCCTCGTTTTCTCTGATTCGTTTTCACCTCTCTATCTTTCACACGTACTACCCTTTTTCTTGGCTGACCATTTCTCCTCACCTTGCTTTCTATCTTTCTCTCCCACACTCTCCTTGTGTCTATCTCATCCCCCCCCCCCCCCCCCCCCCCCCCCCCCCCAGAAAGGTCTCTTTTCTCTCTCGCAGGCAGGGATTTACTGCAGCATTTCTTATTCTTAGTCGTCCGCACTTCAACCTTCCCCTCTCACTTTCTCGTCCTCAGTCAAATACATTATGATTTATTACGGGTGAGATATTATACGGCAAAAGCAGATTACATATAAATTGAAATGGTAATGTTTGTGGTATGAAAGGGCAGTGGTTATAATAATATTATTTAAGAAATTTATCCATAAAGGCACCCCAAGTTATCATGCTGAATCCAATTCTTTTAACTTCCTGAATAAGGGAAGATGACAGACATTCATATAACCTTTTGTTCAGTGTTTTCAGTCAGGATTAATATTTGAAGACTTGGAGACAATAAATAACATATATATGTGGGAAGAAAAAGTATAAAAGGCTAAAGTTTGATATATACAGGGGTTGGACAAAATAATGGAAACACCTTAAAAAATCAACAAAATATCATTTAATATGGTGTAGGTCCGCCTTTTGCGGCAATTACAGCCTCAATTCTCCGAGGTATTGATTCATACAACTTGTGAATTGTTTCCAAAAGAATTTTAAGCCATTCTTCAGTTAGAATACCCTCCAACTCTTTCAGAGACGATGGCGGTGGAAATCGACGTCTTACTTGAATCTCTAAAACTGACCATAAATGCTCAATAATGTTGAGGTCTGGGGACTGTGCCGGCCATACGAGATGCTCAACTTCATTAGAATGTTCCTCATGCCATTCTTTAACAATTCTAGCTGTATGGATTGGGGCATTATCATCTTGAGGTGAAGGTGTTTCCATTATTTTGTCCAACCCCTGTAATTTCCTGTGAGGCATACTTAGAACCGTGAAAACTATGTAGCCACAGACTTTAATAATGAAGAAAACTGACAAACGTTCAGATGCAAAATGTTACCACGTCATCATCATGACTTAACTCAGGGCTGTCAAACTCATTTTAGTTTAGGGGCCACATTCAGCTTATTATGATCTAAAGTGGGCCGGACCAGTCAAATAATATAAATAATAAGATAATAACTTTTGAGTGGAAAAATTAAAATTCTGTAATGAAAATGTTTACATCTACGAATTGTACTTGAACATAACATGAACAATCTGAAAATTTGTTAGTAAAATAAGTGCAATGTTAACAGTATTACGCCTCAGTTTATCATTTATACATGTGAATCACAACCTACAGATCACAGTGGATCTACAAATACACAAAACATTAAATAACACGGACAATATTTTTGAAATTCCACATACTTCTCTTAAGACATTTCAGATATTCACATTTTTTGTTAAAGGCTAGACTGTAAATGTCAACATTTTTGTGTAATTTTACTTTTTTTTTACACTAAAACAAAGAGACAAATTTACAGTTTTCATTATTTAGAGGTTATTATGATAGTATTTTACTGGTCTGATCCACTTTAGACTGAAATGACCTAAAATGATTTTAACATCCTTGATTGTTAATATCTTCAGTGTAATTTTTGTATTTTACAAATTCATCCCAGGGGCCGGATTGAACCCTTTGACGGGCCAGATTTGGTCCCCAGACCACATGTTTGACACCTGTGACTTAACTCATAAAGACCCAGTGCTACTTTTGTGGTTGTTCTCAAATGATCTTTAACCTTTAAATGATTTATCACCATTTATTCTGGTCTTCTGCTCTGTATTTGGCATTTTTAAGTACATAAATCAGGTATTTTTCTGTATTTAATTCACTGATTACATACTTGTTCATTAAAGCTTACATTAAAGTCGAGGGTTATTGTATCAGAAACAAAGAAAACTGAAGAAAAAGTGACTTTTTCAGTAAAATATATCATTAACTGAACATAAGACAAGCATCTCCATCCACTGTCATTGATCCAACTCTATGGGTTTTACTGATGAATCAATGTTGTAGAAGATGACTGTGTTTCCACGGTAACTACAGAGCCTCTGAACATCCAAATGGGTCATATCTGATGACCATAAACTGCATTTTACACCAATTATTTACATGAATTGATAGGATTAGTGGATCAACAGGTATTAACCTATAAAGACCCAGTACTACTTCTGTGGCAATTTAAAAAAAAAAAAAAAAACTCTCTATTTGACCTTTCTTAAGTTTTTTATCATCATATATTACAATATTATCCTTTGCATGTGGTATTTTTTTTTAAAGTGAAAATCAGGTATTTTCCTATATTAAATTTACTGATCATGTAGATGTTCATAAAAGCTCACATTAAAGTTGAGGATTATCAGATCAGAAATAGAAAAAACTGAAGAAAATGTGAGTTCATCAGTAAATACATCCTTAACTGAACATAAATTAAGTGTCTCCATCCACTGTCATTGATCCAACTCCACAGGTTTTACTAGTGAATCAATGTTGTAGAAGATGACGGTGTTTCCACGGTAACCACAGAGCCTCTGAACGTCCAAATGGGTCATATCTGATGACCATAAACTGCATTTTACACCAATTATTTACATGAATTGATAGGATTAGTGGATCAACAGATATTAACCCATAAAGACCCAGTACTACTTTTGTGGCAATTAAAAAAAAAAAAGAATATTTGTCTCTATTTAACCTTCCTTAAGTTTTTTTTTTTTTTTTTTTTTTTTTTTTTTATCATCATACAATACTATCCTTTGTATTTAGCATTTTTAAGTGAAAATCAGGTATTTTCCTATATTAAATTTACTGATCATGTAGACGTTCATAAAAGCTCACATTAAAGTTGAGGATTATCAGATCAGAAATAGAAAAAACTTTCATTAACTGAACATAAACTAAGTGTCTCCATCCACTGTCATTGATCCAGCTCCACAGGTTTTACTAGTGAATCAATGTTGTAGAAGATGACGGTGTTTCCACGGTAACCACAGAGCCTCTGAACGTCCAAATGGGTCATATCTGATGACCATAAACTGCATTTTACAACAATTATTTACATGGATTGATAGAATTCGTTAATCAAACGGTATTAAACAGTTTAGATCAGTAGATGGCTTTGGTCGCTGGTGGATGTTTGGGTCTTTATGGGTAAATAAAAAACATCTCATCTGCAAAGAAGTGTACACATGTAACTGTATGCATATACATATTTCCATGCATATCTGCACATTAATATATTCACAAACTTGTAGTATCCTTGGTACGTCAGGACAGAGTATGTACATATGAAGAGAGCCCAGTATTTTTACGTGTATTTGTTGAACCAATAAAACAATCTTTATGCAACTTGCATTTAAATTAAAGTACAAATAGGCATAACAATCCAGTTTCTTTACTATGTAAGTGTCCTTTAGTGATGTTCCTTAATTAACTCTTTCATGCATGGTGGTCACTACAGTGGACAGTTATTTCACAGCTGTTCTATTGTATATTCATGGGTTTTGTTGTTTTAGTTCCATATCAGTCAACACAGTGGACGCTTATGCATCATCCCATACACTGACATTAAGACCATTACTGAAACTTTACTGCTTTTGATCAACCTGATCTGCAGAAACATGTTTGAGTGTAAATCAATTGTCATTTGTTAGACAAAATCAGTTTGTTTTTTTTTTTTGTTTTTTTGCATATTATCTCCATGAAGTGAGTAATAACTAGCATTAGAATATGTTAAAATGTGAGAAAACATCAGATTAGCAGCATTAAAAATGTTATTATTTCATTGTTTTAATATCACTTTCTGATAATGGGTTCTAAACATTTCTTTACTTCAAAAATTAAATGCATGGACATTTTTGTAACTCCATAGAAAAAAAAAAAAAAAAAAAAACTTGGGTAACACTTTACTTGAAGGTCTAGTTTATAATGCATTAAGCGCACATTCATAAGACATTATAATGCATTTATAATGCATTTTAAAAGTCATTACAACAGTTTATGATCATGTACAACAACTTATAGCTAGGTTAATAACGTATTATAAGTGTAGGCCTAATGTATTATAAATTCAGCTTTCATAATGTTTTATACATCCACACCAAAGCAGTGTGAAGGAATTTATTTTTTTTAGGTGGGGAACTTTTGTTAGGTTTTGTCACTGGTCCCTATACCCATCTATTTTAGAGATTTCATATTTATTTTTTTAAAAAAGTATGCGTTTGAGTTAACAAAGATTTAGAGCTGCCACATTATTTTTTATTTATGTATTATTTAGTTTATAATTCTTCCTACTCCTTTTCGACCATGCAAAATTCAGACTTGTATGTGCTTGAAGATAGATTCTGTCCACTTAAATGTTATTTTGTTTATGTCTTAATTTGCTATGTTTTGTTTTATTTTCTTTGCATGTTTGAAAAAAATAAATAAATAAAAATAAATATGTATAAAGCAACACGTAACACTTCAATTTACTGTCTCTGTTCTTTTAATGTTTTGTTTTTGCAAAATAAAGAGTTATTAAGAACACTTGGATGTATAATTTTTGACTTACACTTTACTTAGAGCCAGCAGATACTGCTCATAAGTCATCATACATGTGTTATATCATACAGTTGATAATGTGTTACGTAACCCAGGAGTTGAGATTCTTCCTACAAACACTGTTGTCACTTTGATATGGAGGTATAAAACATTATGAAAGCTGAATTTATAATACATTATGCCTACACTTATAATACTTTATCAACCTTGGTATAAGTTGTTTTACATGATCATAAACTGTTGTAATGACTTTTATAATGTATTATAAATGCATTATAATGTCTTATGAATGTGCGCTTAATGCATTATAAACTAGACCTTCAAGTAAAGTGTTACCAAAACTTGATCACATTGTTTTTTCATGCCTAAGGAGGAATAAAAACACTCAAGAAAAAAAATCTTGACTAAGGTTCTCAGCATGCATGAAAGGGTTAAAATGCCCATTTAAATATGTTATTTGACTATAGTTTTCATAAACCCAGCAATAAAAAAAACTATACACTACATATAGAAAAAAACATTACGAATAAAATTGGCGTCAATTTATGCTGTGGTGAAGTTTGTGTTGGAATCTGTTTTGCACTAAGATCCACTCATTTGTTTGACATCAGCTAACTCCTGTAACACATCTTCTACTGACATCCATGATAGTGGTTTGGATTTTCTGCAGAACTCTTCCCTCTTCCCTTCCAGTGTGTAACTGTAGATACTGTTTGCTTCGAAACAGCGTCAGCTAATGTCAGCAGATGTCTGGCTTCCAGCACAATGTAAACTCCAACAGAATTTTAGATGAGCACACAGCAAACACAAAACTGACATGTAATGTTCAGTTCCTAAACCATGAAATTAAACTCTACTACACAGGTGTCAAACATGTGGCCCGGGGGCCAAACGTGGCCCGCCAAAGGGTCCAGTTCGGCCCCTGGGATGTTTTTGCCAAGTGCAAAAATTCTACAGTCTTGAACTGAATTAAGCCAAAAAAAAAAAAAAAAAAAAAAAAAAGCTTTAATTAAGGAAAAAATCTTGAATTAAGCCAAAAAAAAAATTTTCAATTAAGCCAAAAAAAATCTCAAATTTAGCAAAAAATCTTGAATTAAGCCAACAAAAATCTTCAATTTAGCAAAAAATCTTGAATTAAGCCAACAAAAATCTTCAGTTAAGTTAAAAAAAATCTTGAATTAAGCCAAAAAGAAAAATCTTCAATTAAGTAAAAAAAAAAAAAAAAAATCTTGAATTAAGACAAAAAAAATTTCAAATTTAGCAAAAAAATCTTAAATTAAGCCAAAAAAGTCTTCAATAAAGTTAAAAAAAATCTTGAACTAAGCCAAAAAGAAAAGTCTTCAATTAAGTAAAAAAAAAAATCTTGAATTACGACAAAAAAAATCTTAAATTTAGCAAAAAAAATCTTCAATTAAGCCAAAAAAATCTCAAATTTAGCAAAAAAATCTTGAATTAAGCCAAAAAAAATCTTCAATTAATTTAGTTTAATTAATTGAAGATTTTTTTTTTTTTAAATTAATTGAAGATTTTTTTTTGGCTTAATTGAATATTTTTTGCTAAATTTGACTTCTTTTTTTTTTGTCTTAATTCAAGATTTTTTTTAACTTAATTGAAGATTTTTTTGGCTTAATTCAAGATTTTCTGCTAAATTTGAGATTTTTTTTGTCTTAATTGAAGATTTTTTTTTACTTAATTGAAGATTTTTCTTTTTGGCTTAATTCAAGATTTTTTTTAACTTAACTGAGGATTTTTGTTGGCTTAATTCAAGATTTTTTGCTAAATTGAAGATTTTTGTTGGCTTAATTCAAGATTTTTTGCTAAATTTGAGATTTTTTTTGGCTTAATTGAAAAAAATTTTTTGGCTTAATTCAAGATTTTTTCCTTAAGCTTTTTTTTTTTTTTTTTTTTTTCTTTTTTTGGCTTAATTCAATTCAAGACTGTAGAATTTTTGCACTTGGCAAAAACATCCCAGGGGCCGAACTGGACCCTTTGGCAGTCTGCATTTGGCCCCCGGGCCACATGTTTGACACCTGTGACCTAGATGGAGTATATATTGAAAAATGAATATAAGTTTAACTATCTTTTTTCCACAAACTTTTAGAAGCCACCTTGTACATTAAACATGTTTCTCATATTCACCATCTCAGTTAATAAATGCATAAAAGAAATACAAGTTGCCTCATTCAAGAAAATCTGATCGTGGCGTAAGGGAAGTTCACCTAGGGTATTTGGAGTCATCTACATGGGCACCCACTGACGTCTACTGCATCTACATCCAATAAAGAATAATGAGCTAGTCTCCTTCCAAAATGAAAGACACCTGTTATTTGCATAGATGGAACATTTAAAATGCATAAAATCTTACCACATTTCCCCCCCGCTCTTGGTAATTCAGCCACTCTTCTAATCATTTTTATCTGGTTCAGGATTGACTGTCACTGTACTCTCTTGGGCTTCTACCTGAGCTGCATCCACACAAATCAATTAAAAGACACTCAACATACGAAAAGAACATGGCGAGACAAATGACTAAAACCGTGGAAGACATTGCTAAGTTACCAAAATAAAAACACAGCGGCCTACTTAGAGAGAATAATGACAAACAGGGACATAGTTTGGAAAGAAACACTTTTGTTAAGAGGCTACATTATAAACCTGTGTTCCCAGATACTAGGGATGTACCGATTCGATACTGGTATCGGATATCGGTCTGATCCACCGTTGATATCGGTAAAAAAAAAAAAAGTGCCGATCCATTCGACTGATCTGAAGTGCTTATTTTATTCATCGCATTACTTCAAGCAGCCACTTCTCCATTACTTGGCTGATCTGTGTTGCACACTTTGTGATGTCACTGTCAATGTGACGGGTGGGGACGGGAATTGTTAAGAATTTAACGATTCCGATTCCATTATCGATATTGCTTATCAATCCGATTCCTTATCGATTCTCTTATCGATTCTCATTGGGTGAGGGAATAAAAGAGTACAAACGGGTGTGTTTGCATTAACAGTCTTTTATATTTCCATCTGCACAGAAAATAGAACATATACAGGGTGTGGAAGCAAAATTTACAATGAACATTTAGTTGTTTTTTCTCAGCAGACACTACGTCAATTGTTTTGAAACCAAACATATATTGATGTCATAATCATACCTAACACTATTATCCATACCTTTTCAGAAACTTTTGCCCATATGAGTAATCAGGAAAGCAAACGTCAAAGAGTGTGTGATTTGCTGAATGCACTCGTCACACCAAAGGAGATTTCAAAAATAGTTGGAGTGTCCATAAAGACTGTTTATAATGGAAAGAAGAGAATGACTATGAGCAAAACTATTACGACAAAGTCTGGAAGATACTATTAAAGAAGAATGGGAGAAGTTGTCACCCGAATATTTGAGGAACACTTGCGCAAGTTTCAGGAAGCGTGTGAAGGCAGTTATTGAGAAAGAAGGAGGACACATAGAATAAAAACATTTTCTATTATGTCAATTTTCTTGTGGCAAATAAATTCTCATGACTTTCAATAAACTAATTGGTCATACACTGTCTTTCCATCCCTGCCTCAAAATATTGTACATTTTGCTTCCCCACCCTGTACAGTATGGACAAATAATAACACATGACGCCAGGTTCGGTTCTGGGGGTGGGTGGGGTGCGGTGTTACAGTGAAAGTGAAACTAAAGATGCTTTACTAATTCCTCTGTTGCCGTACTTCTACTACGTGGAACCAGTTCGACTTGGCTCGGCTTGTCTCCTGTTGTTGTGCACCTCATTTCCTTTCCCTTCTTACTTTTCGGGAACTTGTATTTGAGAAGTTACGACGTTTGTTGCCCGCACTGCTAAGTAGCAAATCAAATACGTGTCATTCCTGTAAATGATTCACATGCTGTGGACAAATGTTTGAGGATACTGGAGGGATTCCACCCTTTAGAAGACATGGAAGCTTTGACAGTGTTCCAGTGGACCTGGTGTTGTCTGTTGAAACCGTTTCTGCCTCAATGCCATGTTGGCTACGTTCTGACCAAAACAATGCAGCATACGTGTGACATCATTGCGCATGCACAACGGAGGTGGAATCGATAAGCAGAATTGTTAAGCAGGCAGGCAAACGATTCCAAGGAATCGAGCTACTGGGAACAAAAAGAACTCAAAAAGAACCGGTTCTCGATTCCCATCCCTAGCGACGGGTGAGTTATTCATTGTCGTGCAGATCTTTGGTTGTGGGAAATGTAACTTAACATGGAGGCAGCTAACAGAAAAGGGTCGGCGGTGTGGCAATATTTTACACTTGTCACGCCAACAGCTTCCACTGCTACTTACAGTATCTGTGAAGTGTGTGTTTCAAGACGTGACGGCAGCATTATAAAGTACAACACAACTAACCTAATGAAGCATCACGTCAAAGAGTACAGCGAGTATAGCGAAACTAAGGCTAACGAGCCCAAGCAGTTAACTTTAACGAGTGCAGTCTATTAGGCAGCGAGCTGTGTACCTGGGATTTGCACAGTTAATTTTCAAAAAGCACGGCCAAAAAAGAAAAATGGTGCACGGCTTGTTCAATATATTGTTGTCTTACTACTATTCACCTGGACACCTTCAAGAATGAATTTAAACACTGGTTGAAATCAAATCAACATCGAACACACTAGAGCCCTGCAGGTCTCCTGATGCACGTTGCATGTTTCCTCCTGTGTGTCCATATAATCAGCACTATTGTACCTCACTAACAAGAGCTGCATGCAACCAGGTAAAGTGTTCATGTTCATCTCCACAGGAATCAAGTTTTCTTTGTTTTGCGCTGCATGACTACCTGTCCATGTGCCAATGTCTCTCCAGGTGTTTGTACTAATACTTAAAGCTTAACTGTATATACTAGGGGTCTCAAACATGCGGGCCGGGGGCCAAATGTTCCCCGTCAAAGGTTCCAATCCGGCCCCTGGAATGAATTTGCAAAGTGTAAAAATTCCACAGTCAAGGCTGTGGAACTCATTTTAGTTCTGGTTCCACGTACAGACCAATATGATCTACAGTAAAATAATCACAGCAGAATAACCGACAAAAAAGAATGACTCCATATTTTCTTCTCGGTTTGATGTGGAAAAAATAATATTACATTATGCCTATAAATAATGACAACTTCACATTTTTGTCTGTGTTTTAGTGCAAAAAATAACATTAAATTATGAAAATATTTACATTTACAAACCATCCTGTAACAATAAAATGTGAATAACCTGAAATGTCTAAAGAAAATGAAGCACAATTTGAACAACTCGATCCATAATGCACATGTATAAATGATAAGTTGAGGCATAATATTGTTAAAATTGCACTTATTTTTCTTAAGAAACTTCAGTTTTTTCAGGTTCTTCACATCTTCTTTGTTTGGATAGTTTATAAAAGTAAGTATTTTCATAATTTAATGGGGGGTTTTTTGCACTAAAACAAAGATAAAAACATTTGGAGTTGTCATTATTTACAGGTTATTATGTTATTATTTTACTGGTCAGCCCACTGGAGATCAAATCAAGCTGAATGTGACCCCGAAAGAAAATGAGTTTGAGACCCCTGGTATATACTGTATATGTGAACTAATGCTTTGTAATGTGTGGGTGTAGCCATAATTTTTAAAATGTTTCTAATTTTATGAATGCCGTTACTTCACATCTTACCCAGAGACAACAGCTGAAAAACAGCTTTTTGCTAATACTGGCACATTTACAGAAATGTTCATTAACGTGTACTGTCCCTGCTAAACAAACAGACAAACAAATAAATAAATAAATAAAATATTAGAGTGTTTTTCAACAGGGGTGGTACCAAGGTTATAATAGTTTTGGATTTTTCATTATCGTTTAGTTTTATTTAGTTTTGACTTGTTTTTTCTCTAATTCAGTTACTTTTAATTAGTTTTTAGAGCAGGTTTGCTACTTTTTATTAGTTTTTGTTTTTTTCCTGAATGCTTAGTTTTAGTTTAGTTTTAGTATTAGTTTTACTTTTTTCATATCTTTTCTCTTCTTCGCTGTCGTATTCATATAAATCCCATACAGGACTCTGCTGCTTTAGTCTCCATGTTTCCAGGTACAGTGGGGACCAGAAGACGACTCTATACCAAGTGACGCACCGTAAAGTGTCGTACGGTGCCAACAGCTACAGCTACAGTGAAATAAATCTATTTCATATCAATCCAACATTGACAAAAATGAAGGGAATTTTATCCATAATTTTTTTTTTTTTATACGTTGTAGTTAGTTTTATAAGTACACAATACAGTTTCAATTAGTTATCATTTTTTCTTTTAATTATAGTTTTTATTTATTTCAGTTAACAAAAATGTTTTTTCAATTCTAGTTTTCGTCATTTCGTTAGTTTTCATTAACGATAATAACCTTGGGTGGTGCCCCACGTAAAGACCCTGTTTATTCTATTTCATTTAAAGGGTAAATTAAACTGGATTTCTGATCCTTTTTGTACTGACAGTTTCTTAACAGTGATAGCCACTATCACTGCTTTACCTCTGGTTAACTGAGAAGATAAATATGTTTATGACTGACTCCACATGACCACACACGTATATGTTTACATTTTGTCATTTCATGTTAATTAAGTACAAGTATTCTATTTCCTGACCAGTTGGGTGCCTCATTTAAAAGATACATTTTCATTGTCATTTCTTTTTGTCTTGACTGTTTTTGATAAAATGAGTGACAAATTAGACTCTTTACAGATATTTCTGACTTGAGGTGTTGAAAAGTGACTGCAGCTTAAATTTACTTAGGGGGTCAAATGAGTGGCCATTTTTGGCAAAAAAAAAAAAAAAAAAGTTGTAAGAAATGCATAGAACTGTGTTGAAATAATGCTAATCCATTTGTGCACAGACTACTTATATTATTTGACAGTGGAAGCTATATTTTCAGAAATATTGGATTTTGAATAGCACGTGTATGTGAAAACTTTTGCTGGTGGACGGACGTGACATTACCCATGATGCTCTGGTCAGTACCAGTACTTTATTAGTAATAAACTTATAGACTTACTATTGCTAATTCTCCTCTTATTCATAAATGTTAGTATTGTGGATCTAAAACAATAACAGCTGACACAAAAACACAAAATGTGTCAGTGGACGGATGTGACATGGTTGTTACAGATCCCATCATACTGATGCTCAGCAGCCATGTCACCGTTTACACTAATGATCCCTGTGCAAAAACTAGGATCAGAATTATTTATTGTATAGTTTATCATCATACTAAAGAGGAAATAACAATATAGAATTGTTATTTCTTTATAAAAATGCTTATTATTATAAAACTGTTGATTTAAAAAGTGACGTGTGACATTCTTAATGTATGTATTGGTGTAACATAAGCAGGATGGATCAGCACCATACTCCATATTGAACCTGTAAAAATAAAACGTGATATGTAGGATAGAATCTTGGAAGAAAAACTGGGGAATCTAAAAGAATAGAATATTTGTTTTTCAGGTAAATTCAGTTCAAATATAACTTGGCCATTTGTGACATGAAAATATAGCATTAATTGTGATGAAATTGGACATTTTTGACCTGAAAACATAGTTCATATGACCATCAACATGTTGAACAGAACTGAAATCCTGTAAATTTTCAGAACTTGCATTTACCAACACAAAGTTCCTTTGGGGATTCACTTCTATTGTTTTCTTATGCACAAAGACATAAATAAGACCTCTAAGCAAATTTTAGCCGACTGATATTACCTCAATTAATCCCCCATTTCTTTCTCACCGTGTGTAATAACAGTAAATTTTACAGTAGTATCAGATCGGTCAGTATCAGTATCGGGAGATATCTGTAGTCCTGGTACTGGAGCTCAAAATATTGGATCGGTGCAGCCCTACCAGATACCAAAGATCTTCTCAAACCTACCTGTTGGACACATCTCAGGGATACTGGACACATATGGTTCATTCTGGAATTGAGGGATATTATCATTGATGTCCTGCACTTTAATGATGAACTCGGACTGGGGTTCCACCGGTTCATTGGACCTCCTGTTAATTGCTTGGGCTTGAAGGACGTAGAAGGCCTTTTCCTCACGGTCGAGCTCCTTCAACGTCCGGATCTCCCCAGAATACTCATCGAGTATTAGAACACATCTCAATTTTCATGGTCATTTCTTTTTGTCTTGACTGTTTTGATACAATGAGTGACAAATTAGACTCTTCACAGGTATTTCTTACTAGAGCTGTTGAAAAGTGACTGATATTACCTCAATTAATCCCCCATTTCTTTCTCACCGTGTGTAATAACAGTAAATTTTACAGTAGTATCAGATCGGTCAGTATCGGTATCGGGAGATATCTGTAGTCCTGGTACTGGAGCTCAAAATATTGGATCAGTGCAGCCCTATGAGATACCAAAGATCTTCTCAAACCTACCTGTTGGACACATCTCGGGGATACTGGACACATATGGTTCATTCTGGAACTGAGGGATATTATCATTGATGTCCTGCACTTTAATGATGAACTCGGACTGGGGTTCCACCGGTTCATTGGACCTCCTGTTAATTGCTTGGGCTTGAAGGACGTAGAAGGCCTTTTCCTCACGGTCGAGCTTCTTCAACGTCCGAATCTCCCCAGAATACTCATCGATCTTGAACGCATCTCCAGCACCTTCCCCTGACAATATGTACTTGATGGAGAACTCGCCTCGGTCGTAGTCCGATTTGAGCTGAAAAAAAAACAAAAAAAACAAGAGGATGCATAAAACAACTATGTGATAAAACATATTTTTCAAAGGAAAGTCGAAAACATGCATTTTGAAGAGGAAGTGTTGTATCAAGGACATGGAGGACATCCAATTTTGAAAGGATACCTGGCCAATAACTCGAGGAGTGGGATCTTCCTCGGGGACAAACAGCTGTTTCCAGATCCAGCCTCTCTTCAGGCGACGATGCAGATGAGTGGACCCCTGGGCTAATTGTTGGGCTTCCAGACCCTGAGTACCCCTCATATCGCTGAGTACCCCGCCAGGAATCATGGAAAAGACCGTCACCATGGCCAAAACACTCGGAGTGCTCATTTTTACTGTCCATCCTTGTATTTCCTCTGCACTTCCCATGGTTAGTGGACAGAAGATAGAGGCGTCACAGGTCCACCGCTAGCAATTCTTCATTCAACAGCACAATAATTCATGACCCTCGCAGTGTGGTTTCCCATCTCGCTATTCTTTGGTTTATATGCATGCTCATGTATCTGAAATAAAGAGTAACAATTTAATTAATAGCAGCAGTGACAATTTTTCAGCAGCGCCAGATAGGGAATATAAAGATGTGTAGTGGGGAGGTATAAGATCCAAAATGCAAGTGTTTAATTATGCAACGAAATGCATGTCTGGAGCGTCTAATTAATGTACAGGGGTAGCGCTGCTTAAAAAATGATAACTTAGGCTGTCCAATTAAAAAGAATTGAATTTATGTTGAAAAAGTTGAATATTTTACATGCTTCAGATTAAACAGATATGTAATTTTTATTATGCATTCATTCATTAGTCAGTCTGCGGCAGGGGTGTCAAACTCATTTTAGTTCAAGGGCCACATTCAGCTAAATTTGACCAGAAAAATAATAACAGAATAACCTATAAATAATGACAACTCCACATTTTTGCCTTTGTTTTAGTGTAAAAAAATATATATATATATTAAAAGACTTACTTTTATAAACTATCCCAAAAAAAAAAAAGAACCCTGAAAAAACTGAAATTTAGATTTAAAAACGTAAGAAAATTTAGTGCAATTTTAACAATATTATTCCTCAACTTGTAATTTCTACATGTGCATTATGGATCAGATCTGCAAATACACCGAACACTGAGGAACAGGCAGAAAAATTGCTTAATTTTCTTTAGACATTTCAGGTTCATATTTGTTCAGATTATTCACATTTTATTGTTACAGGATGGTTTGTAAATGTAAATATTTTCATAATTTAATGTTATTTTTTGCACTAAAACAAAGGAAAAAAATTAAGTTGTTAATTCTAGATTTTTTTTTGGCTTAATTCAAGATTTTTTTTACTTAACTGATGATTTTTTTTGGCCTAATTCAAGATTTTTTGCTAAATTTGAGATTTTTTTGGCTTAATTGAAGATTTTTTTAAACTTAATTGAAGACTTTTTTGGCTTAATTCGAGATTTTGGCAAAATTTGAGACTTTTTTTTGGCTTAATTGAAGATTTTTTTTACTTAATTGAAGATTTTTTTTTGTTTTTGGCTTAATTCAAGATTTTTTTGCTAAATTTGAGATTTTTTTGGCTTAATTGAAGATTTTTTTTTTTACTTAATTGAAGATTTTTTTTGGCTTAATTGAAGATTTTTTTTTACTTAATTGCAGATTTTTTTGCTTAATTCGAGATTTTGGCAAAATTTGAGACTTTTTTTTGGCTTAATTGAAGATTTTTTTTTTAACCTAATTGAAGATTTTTTTTTTGTTTTTGGCTTAATTCAAGATTTTTTGCTAAATTTGAGATTTTTTTGGCTTAATTGAAGATTTCTTTTTACTTAATTGAAGATTTTTTTGGCTTAATTGAAGTTTTTTTTTTTTTTTTACTTAATTGCAGAATTTATTATTTTTTTTTTTTGCTTAATTTGAGGTTTTGGCAAAATCTGAGACTTTTTTTGGCTTAATTGAAGATTTTTATTTTCTTAATTGAAGATTTTTTTTTTACTTAATTGCTGATTTTTTTTGTGGTGTAATTCAAGATTTTTGCAAAATTTGAGACTTTTTTTTGCTTAATTGAAGATTTTTTTTTTTTTGGCTTAATTGAAGATTTTTTTAGTTTGATTGAAGATTTTTTTTGGGCTTAATTCAAGATTTTTTCCTTAATTCAAGCTAAATTTTTTTTGCTTAATTCAATTCAGGACTATGGAATTTTTGCACTTGGCAAAAACATCCCAGGGGCCGAACTGGACCCTTTGGCGGGCCACATTTGGCCCCTGGGCCGCATGTTTGACACCCCTGGTCTACAGAGTATCTACAAGTCAAAAAAAACCCAGCATCTATTTGTATTGTACGACATTTTACAAGAAAAGACGTATCCTTTGTCAACGTCCTTTCTGTTTTTTTGCATCCTGCTGCTCTGCATGGGCAACTGAAAGCAGGCTTCTGTTTAACATTCAGACAAGGACCTGTATTGTGTTTCATGGGGGGAGAGCAGGGCCTGAACATCATTCCTTAAGCATGACACTGCACTCTGTAGCTGACTAATGAAGACTTCTAATTAGATCAATGTCTCCCCAGACATGGAAAACAGAGACACATGGCTCTGACAAACTATGAGCACAATCAATGCACCAATTATAACGTGCACCAAGATCGGGGTCAAAAGAGTAAGGACAACCAAAGTCAGGCAAGACAGCAAATTAGCTAGTACTATACTTACTTTATATTCACGGATAAACTGCAGCGTGTTGAAAAAACATGATAGTAGTCACCTGCTGTCAACTATGTAGACGGCCTGATCACAATCAAGGTGTATAAGTATATTTGCATCAGTTATTAATCAGTATTGCAAAAAGATAACCCCAAAACCATTTCTTTGGCCATCTTATTACTAGATCTCGCAATCCTCCAAATTGGAAGAAAATCGGATAAAAGCTGATAAAATGGCGACCCAATTAGCGTGAAAACATGTGCACGATTTCATTGTTATAAGAGAGCAAAATTATTGTACATGTTTTGTAACACAATAAATTATTCCTACTCAACTCCTGTGTCTTTTTTATTACAAAATACACACATCACATTGCTTTTCTTTTATCGATCATTTTTGTTGAACAGCTGTTTGATTATCAATTCTTATTTTCAGTATTAAGACAATCAACCATTTTATTCTGAAAACCCTTCTTTTACAGCCCTTTAATTGTAATAATAGAATGGGAACCTGTTATTTCAGTATTATTATGACTAAATATGCACAACTAGACAGATTTTGGGATGCCCCCTGGCTGCAGAAAATTTGGGAACAATGTGTCAAACGGATGTTTACGTCCAACCACTAGTTTTCAATGGTGCGTTGTTCACCAAAATTCATGTAGTGTCCGTACACCAATATACTTCCATCAATAATATGGCGTATATGCCTTATAGATATATTGTTATAACTTGTTCCCAAATGTTTCTTTCCTCCTGTACCAGGAAGACTTAGTTACAGATCTAACAGAGGTGCGACCATGTGGTCAGACAGATTTCCATTCCAGTCTGGTAGAGTCCGTACACCATATCAAAATATGTGGGTCTAATTTTATTACCTCCGCAAGTAGGTATTGTGATCGCTTTGCTTTGTGTGCGTGTTTGTTTGTTTGTTTGTTAGCAAGATAACTCCAAAAGTTAAGGATGGATTTTCATGAAATTTTGAGGAAATGTTGATACTGGCACAAGGAAGAAATGATTAAAATTTGGTGGTGACTGGGGGTGGGGGTGGGGTGGTCCAATCAGAAGGAGGGGTAGACTCACATCATCAGAATGAATACCAATGAAGGGGAAAAAATGAACAAAATGCACAAAAATGAAGAAAATAAAAAAATAAAATGAACACAAATAAAGAAAATAGTGAACAAAATGCACAAAAAAAAATAAATAAAAAAATACAGAAATTAAAAGAACACCAAGGAAATAATGAACAAAATGCACAAAATGAAGAACATATAAAAATTAAATAAACACAAATGAAGGAAATAATGAATAAAATGCACAAAAATGACGAAAATATAAATATAGAACACAATTAAGAAAAATGAATAAAAAACACAATGAAGAAAAATGAAGAAAATATTGAAGAAAATGAAGAAAATATAAAAACAAAATGACCAAAAATGAAGAAAATATAAAACCAAAATGAAGAAAATAATGAACAAAATGAAGAAAAATGAACAAAATAATGAACAAAATGAAGAAAAATGAAGAAAATAAAGAACAAAATGAATGGGGGGGGGGGGCAGACCTCACTTGGCAGAGGTCTGCGCTCTCTGAGTGTTTTTCTTGTTGTTTCTGTCAATATACGGAATTTTTCAGCACACATGCTTTGGACTCTATATCTATGCAATAAACAATGCATGATTCTCCTGAGTGCTGAAACATTTGTATATCTTTGTAGGCATTAAATATGAAGCCTATTAGGCTGGAGTGTCCGTACACCCAATAATTTCTGATTTGACAGGGGTTGCGTACAAGCCTGCGAAATTTTTAGTAGACACCATAAAACAAAAATATTTTGGACTTTAAAAGAGAAATATCAGACAAATAAAATGGCCTGTCTGCTTTTTTAATAGAGCATTATTATTTTTTATCTATATGTGCACCCTTTCTGGTACCCTTAATTGTGATCAGGTCGACATATTTTTCCAAAAAGAAAACGGTTTCACTTTGCAGGTTTTTCCGTCGTATTAACTGGGTCAAAAACTGGCAACCTGTTCTTTTACACTTAGCAAATACACTGTTTTCCTGTGAAATGAGGATATGTTTACCGTTGTCTCTCGAGTCTCTGCAGTGTAGGTGTGTTTTTGGCTTCATACTGTGGGTGTTCTGAAGCTATGCCATCACTTTATGCTTTTGTATCAAAAAGGGTTTTCCTGTGATAAGCATACAAATGATTTGTCTAGACATGAAACGCTGAACTCAACTTTATGGTAACACTTTATAATAAGTACACACTATGAAGCATTAGTTAAGCATTAACAAATACTGTATTCATCATTTATAAAGCATATTTCTGACATTAATACTCATTAATATATGGTTTATAAGCACAGATATAATGGTTTTGCTCATCATTAATAAGAACATTAGTTAAGCATTAACAAATACTGAATTCATCATTTATAAAACATATTTCTGACACAAATACTCCTTAATATATGGTTTATAAGCACAGTTTTAAATGTTTTACTCATCATTAATAAGAACATTAATTAAGCATTAACAAATACTGAATTCATCATTTATAAAACATATTTCTGACACAAATACTACTTAATATATTGTTTATCAGCACAGTTATAATAGTTTTACTCCTCATTAATAAGCTCATCTACAATGTGCTTAATAATTGTATTTTCATACTTTATAAATTATGGATTCAGCATTTACAAATTTAGTATTGTGTCACTTACAAACCAGTTATGATGTGCATTTATGCTCGCACATACACTATTCAGACATGTACTAATGGTTAGTGAATATTTTAGTGGGTATTTTATACTAACTCACACATTTATTTTCCAATAGATGTCCTATAAACAGTTATTAATACAGGAATTCATTATTTCAGGCAGTTATAAAGCACTTACTACTCATTAATTAAGTCTATGGTGTGAGCTCATCTAAAGTGTGCACTATCTATACCACAGGTGTCAAACATACGGCCCGGGGGCCAAAACCGGCCCACCAAAGTTTCTAATCCGGCCCACGGGATGAATTTACAAAGTATAAGTTAGGCCATCAAAGCCAAAAATAATATCATGGTAACCTATAAATAATGACAACACCAATTTTTTTCTCTTTGATTCAGTGCAAAAACATTAATTATAAAAATATTTACATTAAGAAACTATTCTTTAACAATAAAATGTGAATAACCTGAACAAATATGAAATGCCTATAGAAAATTAAGTGCAATTTTAACAATATTTTACCTATTACTAAATGTTTTGTGCCTTTGTAAATCTGATCTGTAATGCGCATGTATAAATGATAAGTTTAGGCATAATATTGATAAAATTTCAGGTTATTAACATCCTTTTTGTTTGGATAGTTTGTAAATGTAAATATTGGCATAACTGAATGTTATTTTTTGCACTAAAACAATTTGGAGTTATTTATTGCCTATCATACTATTATTTTACTGGTGTGGCCCACTTCAGATTAAACTGGGCTGAATATGGCCCCCAGAAGAAAATTAGTTTGACACCCCTGATCTATGCCATATAAAGCATTTACAAACTAGAAGCACTCGGAGAGCGCAGACCTCCGCCAAGGCTGATCAGTGGCCCCCCCCGTGGGCCCCCCCACGCCAAGGAAGTTATGTTTTTGCCAGGGTTTGTTTGTTTGTTTGTCTGTCCGTTAGTGTGCAACATAACTCAAAAAGTTATGGACAGATTTTGATGAAATTTTCAGGGTTTGTTGGAAATGGGCCCCCCCGTGGGCCCCCCCACCCCCGATCACCACCAAAATTTAATCATTTCTTCCTTATCCCATTTCCAACAAACCCTGAAAATTTCATCAAAATCTGTCCATAACTTTTTGAGTTATGTTGCACACTAACGGACAGACAAACAAACAAACAGACAGACAAACAAACAAACAAACCCTGGCGAAAACATAACCTCCTTGGCGGAGGTAATGAGATTTAAAGGTTGGAAATGTCTAAAGACTCACAAAAATCAGAGTTATTCTAACAAAGGAAAGACACAGCACGTGGGATTATCAAACAAACTGCATGACTGAATGATGAATGATTATGAATGATTAATAGAACTTTTAGAACTGTGCTTATAAACTATATATTAATGAGTATTTATGTCAGAAATATGCTTTATGAATGATGAATTCAGTATTTGTTAATCCATAACTAATGTTCTCATTAATGATGAGCAAAACCATTATAACTGTGCTTATAAACCATATATTAATGAGTATTTATGTCAGGAATATGCTTAATGAATGATGAATTCAGTGTTTGTTAATGCTTAACTAATCTGCTTATTAATGATGAGTAAAACATTTATAACTGTACTTATAAACCATATATGAATGAGTATTTATGTCAGAAATATGCTTTACAAATGATAAATTCAGTATTTGTTAATCCATAACTGATCTGCTTATTAATGATGAGTAAAACATTTATAACTTTGCCCTTTCATGGATACTGGTCACTACAGTGGACAGTTCTTCTCCAGCTCTTCTCTTATATATTCATGGGTTTTGTTGTTTTAGTTCCATATCAGCCAACACAGTGGACGCTTATGCATCATCCCATAATACACTGTAATTCATACCATTACTGTAACTTTGCAGATCAGGTTAATAAACCTGATCTGCAGTAACATGTGTTAAATCAGTTGCTAATTGTTATTAGACTGTAATCAACAGTTTTCTTAATCAAAAAGGTTTTTTTTTTTGCATATTGTCTGTATTAAGTTAGTAATAACTAGTATTACAGGGTGTCCCATAAGTCTCCATACATAGGAAAAATAAACGTTTCTTGACATAAACCATTTTTATTTCTATAATATGCTCTATATGACTGCCATTTTGTCGGGAACACATTTCAATGCATGTCCTCCACTGCTGAAGAACTATAAAGAAGAAATATAAAGAAATACATGTTAGAACCATATATGTATGGAACGTATTATGTCTCCTATGTATGGAGACTTATGGGACACCCTGTAGAATATGTTAAAATGTGAGAAAACATCAGATTAGCTGCATGACAAATGTTTTTATTTCATAGTTTTCACGCAGTTTATCACTTTCTGATGATGGATTTTGAATACATGTTTTTTTGCTTCAAAAACTGGTTTCCAGCTGTGTAGACATTTTTGTAACTCCATGAAAAATAGATTCATAAAAAAATTTCAATCGCATTGTTTTTTTGGTTTTTTTTTTCATGCCTAAAGAGGAATAAAAACACTCAGGGAAAAAACTCAACTAAAGTTCTCATAATTCATGCATGAAAGGGTTATAAACCATATATGAATGAGTATTGATGTCAGAAATATGCTTTATAAATGATGAATTCAGTATTTGTTAATCCATAACTAATGTTCTCATTAATGATGAGCAAAACCATTATAACTGTGCTTATAAACCATATATTAATGAGTATTTATGTCAGGAATATGCTTAATGAATGATGAATTCAGTGTTTGTTAATGCTTAACTAATCTGCTTATTAATGATGAGTAAAACATTTATAACTGTACTTATAAACCATATATGAATGAGTATTTATGTCAGAAATATGCTTTATAAATGATAAATTCAGTATTTGTTAATCCATAACTGATCTGCTTATTAATGATGAGTAAAACATTTATAACTTTGCCCTTTCATGGATACTGGTCACTACAGTGGACAGTTCTTCTCCAGCTCTTCTCTTATATATTCATGGGTTTTGTTGTTTTAGTTCCATATCAGCCAACACAGTGGACGCTTATGCATCATCCCATAATACACTGTAATTCATACCATTACTGTAACTTTGCAGATCAGGTTAATAAACCTGATCTGCAGTAACATGTGTTAAATCAGTTGCTAATTGTTATTAGACTGTAATCAACAGTTTTCTTAATCAAAAAGGTTTTTTTTTTTGCATATTGTCTGTATTAAGTTAGTAATAACTAGTATTACAGGGTGTCCCATAAGTCTCCATACATAGGAAAAATAAACGTTTCTTGACATAAATCATTTTTATTTCTATAATATGCTCTATATGACTGCCATTTTGTCGGGAACACATTTCAATGCGTGTCCTCCACTGCTGAAGAACTATAAAGAAGAAATATAAAGAAAAACATGTTAGAACCATATATGTATGGAACGTATTATGTCTCCTATGTATGGAGACTTATGGGACACCCTGTAGAATATGTTAAAATGTGAGAAAACATCAGATTAGCTGCATGACAAATGTTTTTATTTCATAGTTTTCACGCAGTTTATCACTTTCTGATGATGGATTTTGAATACATGTTTTTTTGCTTCAAAAACTGGTTTCCAGCTGTGTAGACATTTTTGTAACTCCATGAAAAATAGATTCATAAAAAAATTTCAATCGCATTGTTTTTTTGGGTTTTTTTTTCATGCCTAAAGAGGAATAAAAACACTCAGGAAAAAAACTCAACTAAAGTTCTCATAATTCATGCATGAAAGGGTTATAAACCATATATGAATGAGTATTCGTGTCAGAAATATGCTTTATAAATGATGAATTCAGTATTTGTTAATCCATAACTAATGTTCTCATTAATGATGAGCAAAACCATTATAACTGTGCTTATAAACCATATATTAATGAGTATTTATGTCAGGAATATGCTTTATGAATGATGAATTCAGTATTTGTTAATGCATAACTAATGACTTTATTAATGATGAGTAAAACATTTATAACTGTACTTATAAACCATATATTAATGAGTATTTATGTCAAAAATATGCTTTATAAATGATGAATTCAGTATTTGTTAATGCATAACTAATGAGCTTATTAATGATGAGTAAAACATTTATAACGGTACTTATAAACCATATATTAATGAGTATTTATGTCAAAAATATGCTTTATAAATGATGAATTCAGTATTTGTTAATGCATAACTAATGAGCTTATTAATGATGAGTAAAACATTTATAACGGTACTTATAAACCATATATTAATGAGTATTTATGTCAAAAATATGCTTTATAAATGATGAATTCAGTATTTGTTAATGCATAACTAATGACTTTATTAATGATGAGTAAAACATTTATAACTGTACTTATAAACCATATATTAATGAGTATTCATGTCAGAAATATGCTTTATAAATGATGAATTCAGTATTTGTTAATGCATAACTAATGACTTTATTAATGATGAGTAAAACATTTATAACTGTACTTATAAACCATATATTAATGAGTATTCATGTCAGAAATATGCTTTATAAATGATGAATTCAGTATTTGTTAATGCATAACTAATGAGCGTATTAATGATGAGTAAAACATTTATAACTGTACTTATAAACCATATATTAATGAGTATTTATGTCAAAAATGTGCTTTATAAATGATGAATTCAGTGTTTGTTAATGCTTAACTAATGCTTCATAGTGTGTACTTATTATAAAGTGTTACCAACTTTACTCCTCTCCAGTCATGGGATCAGATATTATTAAGGGTTAGACGTACTCGCAGCCATAATTTGAACCATTTTAATGGTGTTTTCTGACAATGTAATATCAGCTCATAACATATAGAGTCCCAATGTGGACACTTTAATCCAGAGCTTTTGCAGAAACCCAAGTGCGTGCATTTTTAGCACGGGTGGTCCCAGTGAAGATTTAAAATGTAATATACTGTAGGAAGTTGTTTCAGCAGTTAGAGCAGCTGCAGTATTAATGCTTTACCCGCTCATAATGGTCATGTTTAATCTTGTAAAAGTAAATTAGCTGTCGAGGCCCATTTGTAATGAGCTGGTAAAATCAATTACTGATGCGGGCTTTCATTTCTGAAATTCAATTTCGATAGAAACGCGAATGAGAGTATGTGTTTGTGCTTATGTATGTCTTTACACGCCGTATTCATATCTCCGAGCATTGTGGAGTGACATTCCAATTAGTGGCCAGTGAATCGTGAGCTGTTATGGTCCTTCATAGGGCTGCCAAGCACGTGCCCAAACCGAACGCCTTGAGCCAAATCGAGACAACAGCCCTCAATGATGTTACTCCGAGCAACTGCTCAGCTGCCAACATGCCAAGAAGTCTACTTAAAAATCTTCCTGTGGGGGTATCAGACTTTACTGATGTGGCTGGAATAGTGCACAGGTCAACAGATGTTTAGGTGCCAATTTAACAAGATAGGTCTTTCTAGAAATAAGTGATGAAATTCTGGGGAAATAATGGTCGTGCCCAAAAACTCCCAGTTCGCTCTGAGACTGTAAATAGCAAAGGTATTAAGGAGCAAGTAAAACATGTGTCCGTGTGTGACAGGGATATTGATAGTGTTTAATAATGGAGGAGCGTAAAAGAACGGCGATTGATCATATGCGTGAAGCTTTTCGATTGGGTTCTGTCAGGTACCACTCAGACGTGTATGTGTACGGTGGAAAATCAAGAGGAAAAAAAAAAGAAATCTAAAAGAACACCATTAGACTATATGGTCAATTTTCTCCTTTCAAAAGAAATTCTCATTTCTACATGACATGCGGTACATGCAGAGTGCCCTGTGGTTGACAGCCATTCATTACCTCTAATAGGCCTTCCTCCCATTTCCAGCAGACCTCCTGTAGCCTATGTACAGTACGCTAGTCTAGCGCATGACAGAATGACAATGAGCTCCAGTCTCACAATGTTAAGCACTAGATGCGCTGAGACCGTCACATTATTTTCCTATATGGTGATGTGTTCTAGCTAATAAAATGTCGCTCTGTTGTAGAAATGGTTGGAGGATGCTATTAAAAATGTGTCTAATGTGCCAGCGCAAATGCTGAAAGGCAGCAATAAAGAAAAAAGAGTCTTCTACTTGACATTGTGGATGACACATCAATATCGATACACGCTGCTACGTAGCCGTGCTAACTCTATACGCTCATTAATTACGTTGTGTTTCATCCATAAATCTTCTAACTTGGTGTTTAAGGCAGTAATTGAATCATGAATGAAATGATTGAATGAAAATTTGTCACTGTACAAAGTTATAAACGGTACTATATAGATCAGGGGTGTCAAACTCATTTTAGTTCAGGGGCCATATGCAGATAAATTTGATCTGAAGTGGGCCGGATTAGAAAAATAATAACAGAATAACCTATAAATAATGACAACTCCAAATTTTTGTCTTTGTTTTAGTGCAAAAAAACCCATTAAATTATGAAAATACTTACTTTTAGAAACTATCCCAAAAAAAAAAAAACTGAAAAAACTGAAATTTTAATTGAAAAACTTAAGAAAATTTAGTGCAATTTTAACAATATTATTCCTCAACTTCTCATTTGTTCATGTGCATTATGGATCAGATCTACAAAGACACTAAACCCTATGCGCTGAGACCGTCACATTATTTTCCTATATGGTGATGTGTTCTAGCTAATAAAATGTCGCTCTGTTGTAGAAATGGTTGGAGGATGCTATTAAAAATGTGTCTAATGTGCCAGCGCAAATGCTGAAAGGCAGCAATAAAGAAAAAAGAGTCTTCTACTTGACATTGTGGATGACACATCAATATCGATACACGCTGCTACGTAGCCGTGCTAACTCTATACGCTCATTAATTACGTTGTGTTTCATCCATAAATCTTCTAACTTGGTGTTTAAGGCAGTAATTGAATCATGAATGAAATGATTGAATGAAAATTTGTCGCTGTACAAAGTTAGAAACGGTACTATATAGATCAGGGGTGTCAAACTCAGTTTAGTTCAGGGGCCATATGCAGATAAATTTGATCTGAAGTGGGCCGGATTAGAAAAATAATAACAGAATAACCTATAAATAATGACAACTCCAAATTTTTGTCTTTGTTTTAGTGCAAAAAAACCCATTAAATTATGAAAATACTTACTTTTAGAAACTATCCCAAAAAAAAAAAAAACTGAAAAAACTGAAATTTTAATTGAAAAACTTAAGAAAATTTAGTGCAATTTTAACAATATTATTCCTCAACTTCTCATTTGTTCATGTGCATTATGGATCAGATCTACAAAGACACTAAACCCTATGCGCTGAGACCGTCACATTATTTTCCTATATGGTGATGTGTTCTAGCTAATAAAATGTCGCTCTGTTGTAGAAATGGTTGGAGGATGCTATTAAAAATGTGTCTAATGTGCCAGCGCAAATGCTGAAAGGCAGCAATAAAGAAAAAAGAGTCTTCTACTTGACATTGTGGATGACACATCAATATCGATACACGCTGCTACGTAGCCGTGCTAACTCTATACGCTCATTAATTACGTTGTGTTTCATCCATAAATCTTCTAACTTGGTGTTTAAGGCAGTAATTGAATCATGAATGAAATGATTGAATGAAAATTTGTCACTGTACAAAGTTATAAACGGTACTATATAGATCAGGGGTGTCAAACTCATTTTAGTTCAGGGGCCATATGCAGATAAATTTGATCTGAAGTGGGCCGGATTAGAAAAATAATAACAGAATAACCTATAAATAATGACAACTCCAAATTTTTGTCTTTGTTTTAGTGCAAAAAAACCCATTAAATTATGAAAATACTTACTTTTAGAAACTATCCCAAAAAAAAAAAAACTGAAAAAACTGAAATTTTAATTGAAAAACTTAAGAAAATTTAGTGCAATTTTAACAATATTATTCCTCAACTTCTCATTTGTTCATGTGCATTATGGATCAGATCTACAAAGACACTAAACACTGAGGAACAGGCAGAAAAATTGTTAAAATTGTGCTTAATTTTCTTTAGACAATTCAGGTTGTTCATATTTGTTCAGGTTATTCACATTATATTGTTACAGGATAGTTTGTAAATGTAAATATTTTCATAATTTAATGTTATTTTTTGCACTAAAACAAAGAAAAAAAAATAAGTTGTTAATTTTAGATTTCTTTGGCTTAATTGAAGATTATTTTTACTTAATTGAAGATTTTTTCTTTTGTTTAATTGAAGATTTTTTTTTAACTTAATTGAAGATTTTTTTTGGCTTAAATCAAGATTTTTTTTTATTCAATTGAAGATTTTTGGTTTTTTTGGCTTAATTCAAGATTGTTTTTACTTAATTGAAGATTTATTTTTGGCTTAATTAAAGCCTTTTTTTAACTTAATTGAAGATTTTTTTGGCTTAATTGAAGATTTTTTTTTTTTAACTTAATTGAAGATTTTTTTTTTTTGGCTTAAATCAAGATTTTTTTTTACTTACTTGAAGATTTTTTTTTTTTTGCTTAATTCGAGATTTTTTTTTACTTAATTGAAGATTTTTTGTTGTTTTTTGCCTTAGTTGAAGATTTTTTTTTTACTTAATTAAAGATTTTTTTAACTTTATTGAAGATTTTTTTGGCTTGATTGAAGATTGTTTTTTTTTAACTTAATTGAAGATTTTTTTTGGCTTAAATCAAGATTTTTTTTTTACTTAATTGAAGATTTTTTTTTTTTGGCTTAATTCAAGATTTTTTTTTACTTAATTGAAGAATTTTTTTTGGCTTAATTCGAGATTTTTTTTTGGCTTAAGTAAAGATTTTTTTTAACTTAATTGAAGATTTTTTTGGCTTAATTCAAGATTTTTGTTTACTTAATTGAAGATTTTTTTGGCTTAATTCAAGATTTTTTTTTTTTATTTAATTGAAGATTTTTTTTTGGCTTAAATCAAGATTTTTTTTTTTTTACTTAATTGAAGATTTGTTTTTTTTTTTGGCTTAATTCAAGATTTTTTTTTACTTAACTGAAGTTTTTTTTTTGGCTTAATTTGAGATTTTTTTTTAACTTAATTACAGATTTTTTTTGGCTTAATTCAAGATTTTTTTTACTAAATTGAAGATTTTTTTTTTTTTTTTGGCTTAATTCAAGATTTTTTTCCTTAATTCAAGCTAATTTTTTATTTTTTGCTTAATTCAATTCAAGACTCTGGAATTTTTGCACTTGGCAAAAACATCCCAGGGGCTGAACTGGACCCATTTGGCCCCCGGGCCGCATGTTTGACACCCCTTATATAGATAGATAGAGTCAAACCTCTCATTTACACTACAGTCATTTGCGGTGTCGGAGAAAAGCCATCAGTTAAGCATCAGTTCTTTGAGATTCATCCTTCCAAGACAAACTATTCTTAATTGGTCCTTCGGGATCTTGTCACGAGGCTTGTTGTTTATTGTTCAGCGCTGTAAAACAATAACCCTGACATGTAGTTACTGTTACCTAAATCAGGACCCCAAATGAGTCCGGGGACCGAGCTGAAACTACAGGGGAATGTCAAACCATCATGTACTTGTTAGTAAGTAATTTGTTTGATTTTATTACTCACACAAGTGGAAATCATTCCGGTTGAGCAAAGTGATACGGATTTCCACTTCCATTCATCAGCGGTACACTACATCTTATAGGTTGTCTGCTGCCTTTTCATCATGGGAGACAATTTAATTTGCAGTTAAAGCTACAAACACAGAATGGAAAATAGAAAAGATCTAATTGTGAGGATGAAAAAAACTGATTGAGGAACAACCTAGTATTATATCAAATAGAAGATAATATCAGATATAAGTGGAAATTACTTTCATTGGATCTTCATGTGCAATAATATATTTTATATACCTGACAGTTATTTATTCATACACTTTACCTCAGTGTTTTTCAGCTTTGGGGTCAAGATGCTATAGGGGGTCACCTGAAATTTCTAGTAATTGATAACAATAAAAATGTACTAATAAAAAATATATGGTGAGTTGAGAGAGACAATCAGAATACATAAAAGACATGACAACTGAAGCTGAAACTGAAGCACTGTGGTACTGTTTATCTTTCAAATGTTCATTGCGGTCGGTTTCAGATGCTGCAGCTCTTTTATAATTCATAACTTCATAATTTAACTTCATAGTCTCTTCACCATTGATTGCGAGTCTTGGATTCATCTGTACGGTTTCCTTTTATCCGTTTTTCTTTTGTTCTGTTCTGTTTTGTTTTATCGTTGTTTTTTGTCTGTTGGGGCCTCTTCCCAGGTCATCATTGTAAATGAGAAGCTGTTCTCAACTGATTTTATCTGGTAAAATAAAATACTAATAAAAATATGCGCAGGGTGTGTCAGCGATGACACGTCAGATTTTAAAGAGTTAAAGGTAAGGCAGTGTTTTTCAACCTTGGGGTCGGGACCCCACGTGGGGTCACCTGGAATTCAAATGGGGTCACCTGAAATTTCTAGTTATTGATTAAAAAATAAATAAATAAATACGGTGACACGGTGGTGCACTGGTTAGCACTCGTGCCTCACAGCAAGAAGGTCCTGGGTTCGATTCCAACACCAGTTGACGGGGGGTGGGACCTTTCTGTGTGGAGTTTGCATGTTCTCCCCGTGTCTGCGTGGGTTCTCTCCGGGTACTCCGGCTTCCTCCCACCATTCAAAGACATGCACTGATAGGTTAATTGGTTAATCGAAATTGCTCATTGGTGTGAATGTGAGTGATGGTTTGTTTCTATATGTTCAGCCCTGCGATGAACTGGCGACTTGTCCAGGGTTTTCCCCGCCTTCGCCCCTATGTAGCTGGGAAAGGCTCCAAGCGACCCCCGTGACCCTAGTGAGGATAAAGCGGGTTCAGAAAATGAATGAATAAATAAATACAAGAGGACAGCTGTAGAATAACTGTCCACTTTAGTGACCAGTGTGCATGAAAGGGTTAACAATAATATGCCTGGACTTATTATTTATACACGTGCCTTACACACAGTGTTCCATAAATATTTAGTAACAGGCAGAATATTGTTAAAATTTTGGAGTTTGGAACTAAAATTTGAACAATTTCTACAATATTCCATCTCTTATTATTAACACAACTACAGATCACAGTGGATCCATAAATGCACAAAACATTTAGTAACAGGCAGAATATTGTTCAAATTGCACATTTCAGGTTGTTCATCTTTGTTTTTATTTATGTATTTATTTGCATTTTATTGTGAAAGAATAGTTTTGTAAATGTAAATATTTTCACAGTGTAATGTTATTTTTTTCACTTCAATTTTTTCTACATAATTTTTCACTAAGAAAATTTGTCGTTGTCATTATTTATGGGTTTATTGCAGTGTTTTTCAACCTTGGGGTCGGGACCCCATGTGGGGTCGCCTGGAATTCAAATGGGGTTGCCTGAAATTTCTAGTAATTGATAAAAGAAAACAAATAAATAAAAAAACCAAAAATGTACTAATAAAAATGTATGGTGAGTTGAGAGAGACAATCATATTCATAAAAGACATGACAACTTCTGAAGCTGAAACTGAAGCACTGTGGTTCTATTTATCTGTCAAATGTTCATTGTGGTCAGTTTCAGATGCTGCAGCTCTTTCATAATTATTACCTCCGCCAAGGAGGTTATGTTTTTGCCAGGGTTTGTTTGTTTGTTTGTTTGTCTGTTTGTTTGTTTGTCTGTCCGTTATTGTGCCACATAACTCAAAAAGTTATGGACAGATTTGGATGAAATTTTCAGGGTTTGTTGGAAATGGGATAAGGAAGAAATGATTACATTTTGGTGGTGATCGGGGGTGGGGGGGCCCACGGGGGGGGCCACTGATCAGCCTTGGCGGAGGTCTGCGCTCTCCGAGTGCTTCTAGTTCATAGTTTGAGTTCTTGTTTGTTCAGTATTAATTGTCAGCCTTGTAAATCCAAGCTGGTCTGACTGTACATATCCTGACCAAGGAAAATAAAATTCTCACTTTGTGTATCCGAAATCCTGATATGTTCTGGAGCACTGATGATGACAAGATGAAATGGTTGTTTAGTTCTAATGTATATAAATTAGCATTATTTGTTTGTAAAGCCTGGAAAAAGTGGCAGATGTGTTTGTTTAAATAGGTCAGTATTTTGTTTTGTTCATATCTTTTGTGCCTATTGTCTGGTATTTGATTTTTGGTGTGTATTTTTGGTGTCTTAGAAGCCCATGTAAGGGTTGGGCATGTTTTTTTATGCAAGACACAATAATAAAAACATTCATTCATTCATTGTGCAGTAATCTACGCCTGGCTGTTCTGCCTCCGTCCATAATAATATACATTATATAGACTAAATGTCATCTAAAATTAACCTTTATTTGAAACATAGCATAGCAAACTATTACAAGATCAAAAACAACTACATTTTAGCCAAAAAAAAAAAAGTCTCTGTTTTGAATGTCTGGGGTAGCCAGAAATTTGTGATGTTAAAATGGGGTCACGGGCCAAAAAAGGTTGGGAACCACTACTTTACCTACTTTTAATTATCAATACTAGCACAAAATACTGAAGAGTGACGCAATTAAACATTCTATGTGCACTTGTGTATGAATAACAATCAAGTCTCTTACGTCAGACATGTATAAAATACTCAGAACAGACAATAAACCTCATAAGCTTTAAATGTACAGTACGTCATTTCTGCTGCTGAAGGATTCTCAGTCCAAACAATAATAAAAGATGTGGTTTGATGACGTCGTCAAGTAGCCTGGGATAATGGGAGTCGTTGTTTTCACCACCGTGAGGGTCTGTCCACTGTGACTCAGGCAGAAATCATGTTTACAGATGAGGTAATGTCAAAGAGAATACAGACAATCATTATTATAATAACTTAGTAATGTATGTAGGCTGTTTTCTCATTACATTTATGACTTATATTTTCATTGTTTTTATATTCTGTTCCAATTAAATAAATATAATGAGAAAGGCCTTAACACTAAAATAAAAATATAGATGGGTGCTTCCATGAAACTGGTGCTAAAAGCAGGACACAGGGCCTAAAAATTCAAACAAGATATAGACTAAAGCACTTTGAGTCTAAAAATAAATATTTACTGAGATAAAAACTATTTTTCAGATATAACACATTTTTCTTTGACGCGCGCATACAAAAATCTGCATGTAACTCTGTAAAAAGGAAAAATTACGCGTTACTATTTTTTCGAATATCTTTTTATTCTCTCACAGGTACATTTTGGGAATCGAAGTAATTATGCAAGGTAAAATGTTTCACAAAAATGACCGCTGTTGCAAAATCACTTGAGATTTTTTTGTGTTTAAATGGGCAGGTTATGCATGTAACGCAAGTGGACACAATGGGTTACGCACGCAACCTGGAATGAGACTGAGATTCATGAAAAACCTGCATGTCTGGATTAGAAAAAAACAGGAATCAATGCACCGTTAAATAGAAAACTACACCTCATAAATTATTAGGCAGATTTTTAAATAATGATAAAGGCAAAGGACTTCTAATACTAATCTAATAAGTAATTATTATCTTATGTAACCAAAATTCTAGAAAAGTTGGGATGTGTTTAAAAAGTAAATAAGTGCTTCTATGAAACAGGACATGGGGCTAAAAATTCAAACACGATGTAGATTAATGTTATGAAATAAGTTTGGAAGCACTTTGGGTCTATTTGAAAAATAAATACTTAATGAGATAAAAGAGAAACTATTTATCAGATAAAATACATTTTTATATTTTTTTAATACAAGAATCTGCATGTAACACGGTAAAAAGGACACAAAAATTCCACGCTAAAATTTTTTCGAATATTTTTTTATTCTCTCACAGGTACATTTTGGGAATCAAACTGATTATGCAAGGAAGAGCGTTTCACAAAAATGACCACTATTGAAAAATCACTTGTGATTTATATGTGCTTAAATGGGCAGGTTCTGTATGTAACATGAGTGGACACGATGGGTTACATACAAAACCTGGAATGAGACTGAGATTCATAAAAAAAACACATCTGGATAAGAAAAACCACTAGGATCGTCAAATTTAACACAGTGTCTATATTTATAGTGGTATATAACACCATTTCAAGCCATGTTTTCAAAATAAAATGCACTGACACATAGGTAGCTTTTCCTGTCCCAATTTTGGTCCTATTTTTGGCCTCAATATTTTATTAAAAACTCATTAATTTTGGGATGGCTGAGAGGATAAAGAGCCAAATTTTTTTTGCACTTATCTGAGGTCATCATTAGGTACATCCTGGGGAGAAATATGTCTAAATTTCTCTTTTATTATTGGGTCTAACAAGCTGGAAAAGTGCTAGATACCAAAATAAACCCAGTTTCGTGGAAAGACCTAGATTTCCATCAAATATATTGGAAACAGTAGTCAATAAAAATATATAACATAAGCCTGGTCATTTTTGATATGCTATTGCCACAGTCTTCTTCTTCTAATTATTATTATTATTATTTTTTTTTATTTAAATCTGTTATAGTGTCCTGAGACCCAGAAATGTGTTTTTGTCCTCTGTAGGGGACAAAAGTTTGACAGTTTTACTTAAAAAATGCTGTCCATTGCAAAGGACGTTCCATTAAAAAATAAAATATTGAAAATAGTTTTTAGAATGTATCTGAAAAAACTGTTGCATTATGCAGTTTCCAGTCAAGATAATTGTTTAATGTAAAAAAAAAAAAAAAAAAAGCTAAAAATTTCACTTTCCTGGGTTTCAATGCTTCAATATTAACTTGCCACGTACACAAGTTGTTCACACTTACGCAACAATTCCACGTTTAAAACCTGACACATAAAACCACAGTTACAGTTGCACATGTCGCTGTTTTGCCAAGGTTTGTTCTGTAACACCAGTATTTATGCGTCATTTTACTTCCTTTCAGTGTTGAGTGGACCAAAATGAAGGTAACATTATTTTGAGAATATTTTACTTAAGGAAAGGTCAGATAAACTCTTAAATAAGTATTTTGTCGTGCCACATTTTAAATCTACTCGGAACAACAAGTTTTATTTGGCTTTTCAAGGTGAACTATCCACTAAAAGCTTAAAGTGCTACACACTTCAGGCCTCCTGCCAGAACACAATGGTAACTTATTCAGTGCAAAATCCAAAAAACTCCTTCATTCGGAACACATTTCCAGACCATTACTACAGAAGCCACGAAGAGCAAAGTCAAACATCTGAAGAAAAATCCATGAATCTGTGTTTTTCTGTTGATTTTGTTGACATTTTATTAATAGTCTAACTGTCCTTTCTTCAGCGTTTTTCAAAACTGCATTTATTTCAAAAAGCACAACACTGCCAAAATGCCAGCAGCAATCTTAAATGATGCAGGAAATTTACTGATTTCTGCCTGTGACAAACACAAAGAACCCCAGGGTTTTATTTAAAATTGATTGTACTCAACTATAATGACTTTCGTCTTCTCTGCTGGTCTATTGAATCCCTTTTAATGTTGAAAACCTCCTCGCTCTTTGTATTTCTCTGTACATACTTCCTGTCTTATCCTAGCTTAAAACTGCATCTTATTATCTCCTAACAAAAGACAATTTACTATCGGATGCGCGGCGCACCACCACACCCACCTGTTTGTGTGTACTTCAGCCGTCGCCCAAGCCACTTGTCACCGAGCACCGTCAAGAGAGATCATCTCGGAATGCAAGAAAACACAATCTGCTTAACTAAATACCCTGGTACTGGAAAGTAATTCAACCACCACAATAGCAGGAGCGAATGCGTGTGGTTCTCACAATGCGTAATCCTTTCTGCTTGACGACCTCCCCTTTTCTTCGTCTTCACTCCCTTTTTCTGTCCTTCTTAAACTTCCCGGGAAGAACAAACACTGGCTCTATTGTCTGGGATTCGCATCTGAACACTGCAGAACACTTAGGGCCTTCATGGCCATGCAAATAGTCACAGCCCGGACATACAAATGGATTTCTATGTCTGCACCCTCTCTTGTTCTTTCTCTGAATTTTGGTGAACAATCCAGCACTTTATTGGAGAGAAGCTGGAGCATGGACTCATGGTAATTCATCTACTGTAAGGCCACTTTTTCTGCTACTGATACGAAGGCAACAGTCTGTTTTTTGACATTCAAGATGAGGAGGCATGTTGTTCCGGCATGCCTCGTCCTGATGTGGTCAAAATTGGTCAAAAATTCGACCTCCGGTTGCAAAATAACTCCAGATTGTTTGTCATCCACACTCCCCCAGTTGTTTACATGCACTAGTTATTATGGTCACTCCAATTACTACAAGTTTGCCACTTTTGAGCCAGCTTTGATTGGACAACCACATAACTAGGGATGGGAATCATTAAGAATTTAACGATTCCGATTCCATAATCAATTCTGCTTATTGAATCGATTCCTTATCGGTTCTCTTATCGATTCTCATTGGGTGAAAGAGAAAAGAGTACAAACAGGTGTGTTTGTATGAACTGTCTTCTATATTTCCATCTGCACAGAAAATATGCCATATACAGTATGTACAATTAATAATAATAGATGACGCCGGGCCTGGTTCAGGGGGGGCAGCGTCGGCGTGCAGTGAAAGTGAAACTAAAGATGCTTTACCAATTCCTCTATTGCCACATGTCCACTACGTCGAACCACTTTGACTCAGCTCGGCTCGTCTCCTGTTGTTGTGCACTTCATTTCCTTTCCCCTGCCTTTGGAAACTTGTATTTGGGTATGACGTTTGTTGCCCGCACCGGAACCGGGCCTGGTGTTCACGCTGCCGCTACATTCACAAGTGTCGCAAAGTAGCGTATCAAATACGTGACATTCCTGTAAATGATTCACATGCTGTGGACAAATGTTTGAACATATTGGAGGGATTTCCCCCTTCTGAAGACATGGAAGCTTTGACAGTGTCCCAGTGGACCTGGTGTCGTCTTTTTAGATCATTTCTGCCTCAACACCATGTTGGCTACGTTCTGACCAAAACAATGCAGCGTACGCGTGACGTCGTCGCACATGCACAACGAAGGCAGAATCGATAAGCAGAATCATTAAGCAGGCAGGCAAACGATACCAAGGAACCAAGCTATTGGGATCCGGTTCTTGATTCCCATCCCTAGTTATTAATCAGTATTGCAAAAAGATACCCCCCCAAACCATTCCCAAAATGTTTCTTTGGCCATCTTATTACTAGATCTTGCAATCCTCCAAATTTGAAGAAAACTGGATAAAAACTGATAAAATTGTGACCCAATGAGCGTGAAAACATGTGCACAATTTTATTGTTATAAGAGAGAAAAATTATTGTACATAATGTTTTGTAACACAATAAATAATTCCTACTCAGCTCCTGTGTCTTTTTTATAACAAAATACACACATCACATTGCTTTTCATTTATTGATCATTTTTGCTGAACAGCTGTTTGATTATCAATTCTTATTTTCAGTATTAAGACAATCAACCATTTTGTTGTGAAAACCCTTCTTTTACAGCCCTTTAATTGTAATAATAGAATGGGAACCTGTTATTTCAGTATTATTATGACTAAATATGCACAACTAGACAGATTTTGGTATGCTCCCTGGCTGCAGAAAATTTGGTAACAATGTGTCAAACGGATGTTTATGTCGAACCGCATGTTTTCAATGGCGCGTTGTTCACCAAAATTCATGTAGTGTCCGTACACCAATATACTTCCATCAATAATATGGCGTATATGCCTTATAGATATATTGTTATAACTTGTTCCCAAATGTTTCTTTCCTCCTGTACCAGGAAGACTTAGTTACAGATCTAACAGAGACGCGACCATGTGGTCAGACAGATTTCCATTCCAATCTTGTAGAGTCCGTACACCATATCAAAATATGTGGGTCTAATTTTATTGTTTCTGTCAATATATGGAATTTTTCAGCACGCATGCTTTGGACACGACATCTATGCAATAAACAATGCATGATTCTCCTGAGTGCTGAAACTGTTGTTTATCTTTGTAGGCATTAAATATGGAGGCTATGAGGCTGTAGTGTCCGTACACCCAATAATTTCTGATTTGACAGGGGTACAAGCCTGCGAAATTTTTAGTAGACACCATAAAACAAAAATATTTTGGACTTTAAAAGAAAAATATCTATGGAAATAAATCTATCTCATCAGATTTTGAATTATAAAAGCCATTGAATTTCTTGCACTGAATTTTTTTTACACTAAAATTAAGTATCTGAATTTTTTGTCTCTGAATTCAACTATGTTCATGAATTTAGAATAAAAAAATCAGAAGCAAAAAATCAAGAAGCAAAAAATTCTGATGCAAAAAATTCAGATCACACATCTACGCTGACCATCTTCCTGCCTTGGCGTCACTTGACCAACCTAACGTAACTCAATTGGCTGGCTGTCAGTTCGACTTGAGATAGAATCGATTGCTTATCCTTGGTGTCCTGAATTTTTTGCATCTGAATTTTTTGCATCTGAAATTTTTTATTTTAAATTTATGAACATAGTTAAATTGAGAGACAAAAAATTCAGATACCTATTTTCAGCGCTAAAAAATTCAGTGCTAGAAATTCAGTGGCTTTTATAATTCAAAATCTGATGAGACAGATTTACTTCCATAAATATTAGACAAATAAAATGGCCTTTCTGATTTTTTGACAGAGCATTATTATTTTTTATCTATATGTGCACCTTTTCTGGTACCCTTGATTGTGATCAGACTGTACAAGTTTGCCACTTTTGAGCCAGCTTTGATTGGACAACCACATAACCTTTAGGATAAAACAACCAAACAGCATTCATTACTTACTTATCATAAACACTATTTTGACATGGTAACCCCCGAGGGCTAATTACACGCCTAAACAATGCTAATAAATTCAACCATTAGATCCCCATACACAGGGCAAAGTAGCATTGCCGGGTGTAAATGTCTCCAAAGTACCCACACCAACCTTCCTTCAGAATCTGTGACTGGGTGGAATTTGTTATTTTGCAAGTTGAGATTAGTTCTCCCTGTGAACTCCATGGCTCCCATTCTGATTCCATATCAAACAGAGAAATGTCAGGACCTGCACTGTGACATTTAAAACCCCCATTGTAGACCTTGTCTAATTGAGCCTCCCTCGTTATAATGATGGAGTGTGGACCAACCACTGCAAAAGAACATCACAGATGAAAGCTATGGTTTAGTGCCAGCAGGAATTATTTACACTAACTGCCTCTGCTCGACTCCGAAGTGAATCTCACTATCTTTCCGTCTCTGGTGACATTTCGGGGGCCGTCAAATAATGGCCGCCGAATAATGGTCAGCATATTTGCTACAAGATAAAGGTGAGCCTGGTCAAATCAGCATTCATCGTCGTGTCATGTTGTATAAATAATGGTGATATACTGCCTCGCATGTATCTGGTAGCTATTATTCACCATCAGATGTCACTGATGATGTTTTTTAAATCCGATTTATTTTTCCAGAAGAAATTAATCTGGAGCTAAAGTACTTTCTCTTCTGTTTACATGGAAATGTTAAACCCGAATAAAGGTTTACATGAGAAACGTTTATTCGGTTCTCGCAGCCCTTCTGTTAGCTTAGCTTAGCATAGTCACTGCATTTCCATGGTCACACGTAGCCAGTTTTTTAAAGGTGATTTGTTGTCTTCTATAAGTGATTTTGTGAAATCTGATTCTCTCTAATTATTTCTTTAGATCTGCGACTTACTGCACTCATACAATCTTGGGACTGTTGTGTTGACGGAAGTTGGAAAATCTTTTTGTTGGAAGGGATGCATGAGCTAAATTAGCTTTGTTTTACTGTTTTAGCTTTGCATTAGTTTTTATTTCCCAAGATTTTATTAGTGCAGTAAGTCACATGGCCATGATTTGAGCCTCAATTTGTGATCATATTGACCCCAGCGGACTAAAGGAATGATTAGGGAGAACTGAATTTCACAAATCACTCATAAAATACTACGAATCACCTTTAAAAGCCTGGCTACGTCTGACCATAGGAATGAAGCGATTATGCTAAGCTAGGCTAAGCTAAGCTAACAGAAGGGCTGCGAGAACAAGGCAATCGGTGCACTGCAGTGCAAACTGTTTAGCCCACTTATCGAACTCATTAGTGTATGACAAATGAATAAAAAACAAGTGGTGAACTCTTCCTTCAGGGTTTTCCAGGCTGGTAGATCCCATCAGAATAGCCCACTGGAACGGTTTGGGTTGACTAGACTGCATTGCATATTCTTCCGCCAGCGCAGAATGTGTGCGTCATCGTGACAGGACAAGACAACGAGCATGTGCAGAATGGAAGGAATAAAGTCCAAATGGAATAAAGGGTTTACATGTCCGAGGAATAATTTAACCCGGATTAAACCAGTGACTTTAATCGGATTTAAATTTAATCCGAACTTTTCTTTTTCAACTGGAATAAGGTGTTTACATGGGCATCTGAAATAGGATCTAACCTTTAATCAGTTTAACCCTTTCATGCATAAATTGTGAGAACCTTAGTCAAGATTTTTTTCTTCAGTATTTTTATTCCTCCTTAGGCATGAAAAAACCAATGCGATCGAGTTTTTTTTTTTTTTTTTTTCTATGGAGTTACAAAAATATCCATGCATTTAATTTTTGAAGTAAAGAAACGTGTTTAAAACCCAATATCAGAAAGTGACATGAAAACAATGAAATAAAAACATTTTTAATGCTGCTAATCTGATGTCTTCTCACATTTTAACATATTCTAATGCTAGTAATTACTCACTTCATGGAGATAATATGCAAAAAAAAAAACCTTCTTGTCTAACAAATAATTATTTACACTTAAACATGTTACTACAGATCAGGTTGATCAAGAACAGCAAAGTTACAGTAATGGTATGAATGTCAGTGTATGGGATGATGTGTAAGTGTTCACTGTGTTGGCTGATATGGAACTAAAACAATAAAACCCATGAATATACAAGAGAACAGCTGGAGAATAACCGTCCACTGTAGTGACCTATGCATGAAAGGGTTAAACCAGGAATAAAAGTTGTCATGTAAATGCATGGATTGTCGTTGTAACGGGGACAAAGACAAGATAATGCATCTCCACAGTAAACTCCAGCAGCGTTTTCCCACATATCTGTCTCTTATCTTCATGCCTTTCCGATTAATGCATCTTCCTGGTATTTTCTTTTTAAACGCCAATGCTAATAGAAAGTTCACAAGTTCAGGCTCTCAAGAGACAAAGTGCCGAGTTGTCTGGGCTTTGTCATGTTGCAGGCAGATGTGCCCTTCATGGCTTACATTCATATTGTTGTATCGTCTCGCTGTAATTGGAAGAAGAGGAAAGCGTCATTGGCATTCTGCTCAGTCCACTGTGGTGAATTTGATGAGGATGTCACATTAAAAATGCATGTTCCTCATACGTTCTTTTGGCCTTTGTCTTTAGCCATGGGAAATAGCGGACGCTTATGACAAATAAGGACGGAGCTGACGCTGCCTGAGGTGGATCTCTCTCTATTCGACAGGAAACATCAGCGTCTTTTTCCCACTGTCTGCTTCCTCCACATGAGACAACACATTTGTCAACTGCCTGGGCTGATGGAGAGGAAAATAAATTGGGTCACAATAGCAAAACTGCATTATGTAAAAAAAATATATACATCTAAAAAAAAAAAAAAAAATAGAAAGAACCGAGAAATTCTCCACCTGATAAGTTGTTATACATGAAGAAATGCATCAGCTACGGCAACTTTTTCAGCAAAACTGGCGACGCTTAACTACAGGAAGCATCTTATCACAGTTTATACATGAATTTGTTTTGTTTGTAGTAATCTTTGAACCAACAGCACAAACAGCCGACTGGTGGCTGACGGCCAATTGCCCACCAGCTGCTGGCAGATCGTTTCGGGAGACATCTCAGGTCCTCTAGATCATCCATGAATCTGCCACAACCGAGCAAAATTTCTGCTCTCGTCGGCAGCATGGGAAATCTCCGAGTCTCACATCAGCGGCTCTGGTTACTTGCTGATTTAGAGATAACAGTTTTATTTAGAAACATGAAAATAATATAAAACAAACAAAATGTGTTGCTTCACATTAAACAGTCCACCAGTATATAAAGCAGGGGTGTCAAACTCATTTTGGTTCAGGGGCCATATTTAGCCCAATTTGATCTCAAGCAGGCCAGACCAGTAAAATAATGACTTAATAACCTATAAATAATGACACATCCAGGTTTGTACCTCCGCCAAGAGGTATTGTGATCACTTTGCTTTGTGTGTTAGCGTGCGTGCGTGTTTGTTTGTTTGTTTGTTAGCAAGATGACTCAAAAAGTTATGGACAAATTTTCATGAAATTTTCCGGAAATGTTGATACTGGCACAAGAAAGAAATGATTAAATTTTGGTGGTGATGAAAATATTTACATTTTACAAAAAAGATGTAAATAACCTGAAAAAACTGAAATTTCATTTGAAAAATTAGTGCAATTTTAACCCTTTCATGCATGAATTATGAGAACCTTAATCAAGATTTTTTTTTTTCCTGAGTGTTTTTATTCCTCTTTAGACATGAAAAAAACAATTTGATTGAATTTTTTTTATGACCCTATTTTTATGAAGTTACAAAAATGTCCACTCAGCTGGACAGCATATGTTTAATTTTTGAAGCAACATACTGTGTGAAAACTATGAAATAAAAACATTTATAAAACATACTCAGATAATATGAAAAAGAAACATCTTTTTGTTTAAAAAAAAAAAAACCCTGTTCATTACAGTCTAATGACAATTAGCAACTGTTTCATTCTCAAATGTCACTGCAGATTAGGTTTATCAAGAACAGGAAAGTTACAGTAATGGGATGAATTACAGTGAATGGGATGATGCATAAGTGTCCACTGTGTTGGTTGATATGGAACTAAAACAACAAAACTCATGAAAATACAAGAGGACAGCTGTAGAATAACTATCCACTGTAATGACCAGTGTGTATGAAAGGGTTAACAATATTATGCCTCGACTTATTATTTATACACGTGCATTACACACAGTGCTCCATAAACATTTAGTAACAGGCAGAATATTGTTAAAATTTTGGAGTTTGGAACAAAAATTTGAACAGTTTCTACAATATTCCATCTCTTGATATTATTAACACAACTACAGATCACAGTGGATCCATAAATGCACAAAACATTTAGTAACAGGCAGAATATTGTTCAAATTGCACATTTCGGGTTGTTCATGCATTTGTAAATATAAATATTTTCACAGTGTAATGTTATTTTTTTCACTTACATTTTTTCCCACGTAATTTTTCACAAAGAAATTTTGTTGTTGTCATTCATTATGGGTTTATTGCAGTGTTTTTCAGTCTTGGGGTCAGGACCCCACGTGGGGTCGCCTGGAATTCAAATAGGGTCGCCTGACATTTCTAGTAATTGATTAAAAAAAACAAAAAAAAACTTACCAACAAAAATATAAGGTGAGTTGACAGAGACAATCCCAATCCGTAAAAGACATGACAAACTGTGAGGCTGAAACTGAAGCACTGTGGTACTGTTTATCTGTCAAATGTTCATTGTGGCCAGTTTCAGATGCTGCAGCTCTTTCATAATTCATAGTTTGAGTTCTTGTTTGTTCAGTATTAATTGTCAGCCTTGTAAATCCAAGCTGGACTGACTGTACATACCCTGACCAAGGAAAATTAAATTCTCATTTTGTGCAGTAATCTACACCTGGATTTTCTGCCTCTGTCCATAATAACATACATTATAATAATACACATTATTCTGTTGGGTTTCTGTAAATTGGCTTAGAGTCTGGTTTTGACCAACTCTATATATAAAGTGTCATGAGATAACTTTTTTGTTGCGATCTGGCGCTATATAAATAAAATTTGATTGATTGAGTGATTTAATTGTTTTTCCCCTGTAAGTCGCTTTGGAAAAAAGCGTCTGCCAAATGCATAAACATAATAAACATAACATAACATTATATAGACTAAATGTCGTCTAAAATTAATGTTTATTTACAACATAGTATAGCAAACTCTTACATGATCTAAAACAAATTAGTTTTAGCACAAAAAAAAAAAAGTCTGTTTTGTGATGTTAAAATGGGGTCACGAGCCAAAAACGGTCGGGAACCACTGGTTTGTTGTGTTGTTATTTTTACTGTAGATCACATTGGTCTGTATGTGGAACCTGAACCAAAATGATTTGGACAACCTGGACTGTTCAGGTTCATTTTTGCACTTTCATCCTGCGGGCCGGAATGGAACCTTTGGTGGGCCAGATTTGGACCCCGGGCTGCATGTTTGACACCTGTGATATAAAGTAATAGTGTCGTATCCAGAGCCAAACACTAAATATTCCCCTGTGGGCTGGTGACTGTAAATGCCTTCCAGTCCATGTTAGTCAATGGGACTTAGGTGATTTCAGCCTTTTTAAACAGATTTCATAAGGCTGATTTCTGTTCATATCATTTTCTGATCAGCTGATTAGCTTTAATGATGCACATATTAAACCTGTGTCTGCATTGCATAGACTCTAAGTTGTGTCTCACAAGCAACATCACTAACGTGGAAACCTCATTTCAGTTTCATAAGTACAAAAATTGCCAAAGCTGTGGGTATATTGTGAAAATCCCGGCATCTGATTAATACAAATGCAGCAATTATGTTGTATTATGCAATGATAAATCCTTATATTAATTACTGTAATATTGCTTGGGCCAGCACCCATAAAACTAAACTGGAGCCTATTCTTCGTCTTCAAAAGCGAGCTTTGAGAATAACATTCTGTGTAGATTGTAGATACCCCTCTCAGCCTCTGTTCACTAAAGTGGCTGTGCTTAGTGTTTACCAAGTTAATCATTTTCAAATTGGGGAATTTGTTTATGGCTGTGTTAAAAAGCTACTGCCTCAACATTTCAATAATATGTTTTCCTTTAACACTGAAATCCACAAGTATTCAACTCGTAGTAGCCGTCTTATTAGAGCCCCCTTTGTTCGTACCAGTCAGACTCAGTTCAGTGTTCTATACAGAGGACCCAAAATATGGAAGAATCTGCCAACTCTTCTCACGGAGCTTCCTCAAATTCAGTTTAAAAAAAAAGCTGTGAAAACTCTGCTTCTGAGTGATTGTAATTTTCCACACGGGATATATTTCTAAGCTTGGTATGTCATGGGATTCTACTTGTTGAAATGCAGCTTGCAAATATTTTTTTAATATATAATTAGCTTACCGGCCGACAGGCTGTAAGCTACTGTTGTCATGGTGCGTCCGTCAGCGTCATTGTCGTCGTCTGTTACAAAAATGTCAATCGTCTTCTTCTCCGAAACTACAATTCCGATTGACGTCAAACCGGCGTCATCTGTTATTATTATTATTTGTACACACTGTATATGTTATATTTTCTGTGCATAGATGGAAATATAAAAGACAGTTAATTCAAACACACCCGCTTGTACTCTTTTATTCCCTCACCCAATGAGAATCGATAAGAGAATCAATAAGGAATCGGATCGATAAGCAATATCAATAATGGAATCGGAATCGTTAAATTCTTAACGATTCCCATCCCTATACCTGAGTTTCGACATGATATGAATAGAACTTTAATGTCTTCTTTCATGCTGTAAGGCATTAACGTGAAATAAAAAAAATTGTCTGCATTATTTAATGAATGCGTTAACACGGTAATAACGCGTTAACTTGCCCCGCCCTATTTTTTAACATATTTAGCATCACCACCTGCTGCTCAGTTTGGTTTATCATTAAACTTGTCTTCTGTGTTGGTATACTGTAATATTCTGTATTATTCAGCTTTAAAACACACCATCTTTTTATTAAATGCATTTCAGAAGTTCAGCTGTTATATATTTGAGGGCTGATAGTGGGTCCTGAACCCAGACCAGCTGATCATTGGCATCTACAACTGCAACAGTAGTAGGAAATACCAGCAATTTCAATAAATGGAGTCCACAAATAACCACAAATGTCAACCTTCTACCGCCACACACAACTCAAGCACCATAGTGGCCTAGTGTTAAACACTTCTGCCGTAATCGTATTTGATTCCCAGTGAGACAGGGGTCTTTCCCCTTGACCTTTGACCAAGGTACTGATGAAGATCTAGAGTTGGTCCCCAAGCACCTTCAATGACAGCTCACCAATCACTAATCCGACCACGTGCTGTGTGTATTGGGATGGATAACATACTGAGAGCAATAATAATGTGAGTTACCATTAGAAATTCTACATAACAGGATAATTTAACCAACTACTAAGAGATTCAGAAACAGTGAAACCTTCATAACTGAGGACAAAGCAGCCATTAGTCGCTTTTTCATTGACCCTCCAACTGCGCAAATATAACATGCACATAAAAATTTACCTAATGGAAAACGACAATTTTGCCAGAAGTCTCATTTTCGATTAAAAGTTTTTGCGCTGGCAAGAGGTGGTTTTTCAGGCGTAGCGCAAATGGTATATCACGCAAAACTGCAATGGAAAGACCTTTTTTCGCAACTAGTCAGGTGAATTAAAAACCGGATGCTGACGTATGTTACAACAAGCGAAGAAGAAGAAGAAACATGTCGCAGTATACGTGGACACACCAGGAAACCCAATCAATTTTTAATTGAGTACAAGATAGAGGGGTAATATGTAATAATAATAGTGGTGAAACGATTCCTCAAGTCATTTGAGTACGTCGATTACAAAAAATGATCGCAGAATATTCTCTGCCTCGAGGAATTGCTTATTTAATTGTAAAGCTCAAAGCACGGCATTTCACACGGACTATTTAATGTGTCACAACATGCTTACGTTACTCATGCAAAGGAAGACGACGGAGGACGCGGAAGTGTTTGGATGAAGCAGCGGGAAGATGGAAGAGGCGAGGACAGACAGGCGAGTGAGAAAATGTCGTTAGTGTGGAAGCATTTCAGACTGAACAGTAAGGTAAACACTGTGTCATATATCCGTTGTAACATGACCTTTCCATACCACAACAGCACATCTGCGATGTAGCATCTTCTCATAAAACACCCAGAATGGAGCGGAGGACCCCAGATAAAATAAAATTAACTTAGCGCACATCCATGAGATTACTGTCAATATACCTTAATAACAGAACGTTAGCCCTGCAGAGGGCTAGGTTTGTGTTCATTATGGAACTGTCGAATGTGTGGCTGGTTTATTACGATTGTGACAAGCATAGATTTAGGCAGTGAACCATGCACCCGTGATTTTAACGGTTAATTTCCCAAAAGCACGACCAAAATGGTGCATGGCTTGGTGAAAGTTTTCTCTTACCTTGTCACGGCCAAATTTTTGCAAAAATCAACAACTTTTTGCTAAAATGAAGCAAATCATCCATTAACTGCGCACATGTGTGTGTGTGTGTGTGGGGGGGGGGGGTATAAATTATGAGGCAGACAGATAAGGTGTGTGGGGGGGCATTGCCTTAAATTCTCCTGAATGCAGCAGAAATGTGTCAAACTATTCATGCATGGACTCGTTCACAGTTCCCGCTCAAATGTTCTTGCCTCTTTTATGCCACAACACATTCCTGTTTTGTCTAAATTGAAAGTTCTGAAACTTACAGCTGCCAAAGTTCAGTTGCACATCAAAAAGGTAATATTAATGCCTTTTTAAATTTATTAATGCGTTATGTGTTTGATACTTACAAAAAATACTAAATTGAAAGTAATTAAATTTTATTTATTTTTATTTGTACTTGCATTTGTTTCTCTGAAAATGTGTCTAGTCAAGAAAATACATTTTGTTACATATACACAATATGAATACAACAAATAAAAATTGCTAATTATAAAAAAATAAAAAGTTAATCAATTGGTCCTTCATTATTAGGTGAAATACCTTATTTCCTCTTGCGTATTTATAATTGCTCTTTAGCCAAGCAAAAATAAGTTTTATCCGATTACTCGATTAATCAAAAGAATTTTCTTTAGAATACTTGAATACTAAAATATTCGATAGCTACAGCCTAGGGCTGCTCGATTATAGAAAAAAAAAATAATCACGATTATTTTAACAATAATTGAAATCACGATTATTAAAAACGATTATTTGTTAACCTTAAAGTTGTTTATTTTTTTCTTGCAAAACAATGTAAGATATATTCTTTAAATATAAATAAAGCTTTTAACCATGAAAACAAAGTATGTTCACTTTTGTACGAAACAAAAAAATCTTTGAATGCAAATAAGTGTACTGTAAATTCAAGTATGTTTCCTTTTGTAAACAAATAGTGCACTGGAATTAAACTGCTCTAGACTTGCCATAGAACTGGAGCAATAAAAAAAAAAAAAAAAACTCAGGTAAAGTGCAAATTATAAATTCAAGTATGTTCAATGTAGTATGAAACATAGTAAATTCAGTGGCGTGCCCTGAGGTTTCAGTTAGGTTAATACGGGAGTTGCAGCATAAAGAGATTCGGAGACTGAAGATTGCATTGCAGACGAAGCTGTAGACGGAGTTTTTTTTATGTGTTTTACTTTTTCATAAGATTATGATAAAGGTCGTGGTGGTTAAACTTTAGATGGTTAAAAAGGTTTGCTGTGTTACCGGTCGGTGCGGACACAACTACGAAACACTTTTTGCACGTAATGGGTTTTTGCTCTTCATCAAACCCAAAGTGATTCCATACAATTGAATGTGACTTGCCTTTTTTGTTTACCAAGCACTTCTGCTGTGATTCTCCTGCTATTTTTCCAGACCGCTAGGTACAACTTTCCTCTTGGGGCGGACCTGCCGGCTAGCTGGCAGCTGTAGCTTAGAGGGGGGCGGGGCAGAGCAGCTCATGGTAGCTTGCGTGCGCGTGAATTAAACAACTCAAAATTAATAATCGTTTTTTCTCGATTACATAATTTTTGTAATCGTTGTGTGTAATAATCGAAATCGTAATCGAATTTCGATTAATTGCACAGCCCTACTACAGCCCTAAATAATAATAAATATATCTGTAAATCAACACCATATTTATGTTCGTCGCCATGTTTATGGAATGACTTCTAGTGTCATCTCGCGATAATAAATAAACAAATCATCGCATTTGTGATTTAATGGAAAAACTGACATTACACACTTCTGTTTTTTCGACATTTAGTAAATATCGGTAAAGTTTTGTGCATATGTCCAATGGAAAAGCAACCACTGACGTATGCATACTCATTACTATTCCACTGTTTATTGGAACACATGCTTATTCTGTCTGAATATTTTTGGGTTGACACCTCTAAAGCCTTATTGACATGCGACCAGCATAACCTGTCGACCCGTGGTGATTTAGAAATTAACCACCCACGTCTGTGTTTCATGCAGCACAGTAGCTCAGGATAAGAATCTGGCTTTGTTTGTTTTTTACTTGAATTTCCTGACATTACTTCCAGGCTGTGATATCAAAGTTCACCACTTACAGATAACTGTTGAAAAATATGAAAATATCCCATACTATATGCTGTCATGCATCACAGCAACTTTTGAAATGTTATTTTTTGAGGCACTAAAGTTTGTCTTTCAGTAAATATGTATGCTATCACACCATCCACTTCATTTTTTTTTACCCAAAACACTTTAACACGTTGCTGCCTCCACTACGAACCAATGCACCACGTAAATAAAGATGTTGTGGATCAGTCCAAATCAGGGATCGCAGTAGTAGTAACACTGGTCTTATAGGCTATGTTCAGACAGCAGGTCTTAATGTACAATTCGGATTCTTTGGTGAAATCCGATTTTTTTGCCTGCTCGTTCATATTACACATTAAATGTGACTTTTATCAGTTTTAAGTATGAACTGAATGTGACCCTGAAGTGACCCGCATGTGCAAAAGAGGTCCTGACGTAATACATGCCCAGGCAGACATGCACTGTGTTTACGAAATTGGAAAATTGTGACGTTTGTCGCATTTCAATGACGTAAAGGTCGGATACATGCGATCTGGCCGTTCAGACTTAAGTTGCATTGCAAAATATCAGATACGTATCTGATTTAGGACCACATATGAAAGTGGCCTGGGTCGGATTTGAAAAAATTGGATTTCTGCTGTTCAAGCTGTCTTTAACAGATCGGATACAGATCACACATGGGCAAAAAAAATCAGATTTGCGGTGTTCAAACTGTCTTTAACAGATCGGATACAGGTCCCATATGGGCAAAAAAATCGGATTTGTGGTGTACAAACTGTCTTTAGATAAAGGTCACGTACGAGCAAAAAAAACTCGGATTTGCAGTGTTCAAACTGTCTTCAACAGATCGGATACAGGTCACATACGGGCAAAAAAAAATTGGATTTGCGGTGTTCAAACTGTCTTTAACAGATCGGATACAGGTTCCATATGGGCAAAAAAATCGGATTTGTGGTGTTCAAACCGACTTTAGATACAGGTCACATATAAGCAAAAAAAATCGGATTTGCGGTGTTCACACTGTCTTTAACAGATCGTATACAGGCCACATATGGGCAAAAATATCGGATTTGCAGTGTTCAAACTATCTTTAACAGATCGGATACGGGCACATATGGGCAAAAAAATCGGATTTGTGCTGTTCAAACTATCTTTAACAAATCAGATATGGGCGAAAAAATTGGATTTGCGGTGTTCAAACTGTCTGTAACAGATCGGATACAGGCACATTTGGGCGAAAAAAACGGATTTGTGCTGTTCAAACTGTCTTTACCAGATTGCATACAGGTCACATATGGGCAAAAAAATCGGATTTACGGTGTTCAAACTGTCTTTAGATACAGGTCACATATGGGCAAAAAAAAAAAATCGGATTTGCAGTGTTCAAACTGTCTTTAACAGATCGGATACAGGTCACATACAGGCAAACAAAAATTGGATTTGCGGTGTTCAAACTGTCTTTAACAGATCGGATACAGGTCCCATATGGGCAAAAAAATCGGATTTGTGGTGTACAAACTGTCTTTAGATAAAGGTCACATACGAGCAAAAAAAACTCGGATTTGCAGTGTTCAAACTGTCTTCAACAGATCGGATACAGGTCACATACGGGCAAAAAAAAATTGGATTTGCGGTGTTCAAACTGTCTTTAACAGATCGGATACAGGTTCCATATGGGCAAAAAAATCGGATTTGTGGTGTTCAAACCGACTTTAGATACAGGTCATATATAAGCAAAAAAAATCGGATTTGCGGTGTTCACACTGTCTTTAACAGATCGTATACAGGCCACATATGGGCGAAAATATCGGATTTGCAGTGTTCAAACTATCTTTAACAGATCGGATACGGGCACATATGGGCAAAAAAATCGGATTTGTGCTGTTCAAACTATCTTTAACAAATCGGATATGGGCGAAAAAATTGGATTTGCGGTGTTCAAACTGTCTGTAACAGATCGGATACAGGCACATATGGGCGAAAAAAACCGATTTGTGCTGTTCAAACTGTCTTTACCAGATTGCATACAGGCCACATATGGGCAAAAAAATCGGATTTACGGTGTTCAAACTGTCTTTAGATACAGGTCACATACAGGCAAAAAAAAAAATCGGATTTGCAGTGTTCAAACTGTCTTTAACAGATCGGATACAGGTCACATACAGGCAAACAAAAATTGGATTTGTGGTGTTCAAACTGTCTTTAACAGATCGGATACAGGTTCCATATGGGCAAAAAAATCGGATTTGTGGTGTACAAACTGTCTTTAGATAAAGGTCACATACGAGCAAAAAAAACTCGGATTTGCAGTGTTCAAACTGTCTTCAACAGATCGGATACAGGTCACATACGGGCAAAAAAAAATTGGATTTGCGGTGTTCAAACTGTCTTTAACAGATCGGATACAGGTTCCATATGGGCAAAAAAATCGGATTTGTGGTGTTCAAACCGACTTTAGATACAGGTCATATATAAGCAAAAAAAATCGGATTTGCGGTGTTCACACTGTCTTTAACAGATCGTATACAGGCCACATATGGGCGAAAATATCGGATTTGCAGTGTTCAAACTATCTTTAACAGATCGGATATGGGCACATATGGGCAAAAAAATCGGATTTGTGCTGTTCAAACTATCTTTAACAAATCGGATATGGGCGAAAAAATTGGATTTGCGGTGTTCAAACTGTCTGTAACAGATCGGATACAGGCACATATGGGCGAAAAAAACCGATTTGTGCTGTTCAAACTGTCTTTACCAGATTGCATACAGGCCACATATGGGCAAAAAAATCGGATTTACGGTGTTCAAACTGTCTTTAGATACAGGTCACATACAGGCAAAAAAAAAAAAATCGGATTTGCAGTGTTCAAACTGTCTTTAACAGATCGGATACAGGTCACATACAGGCAAACAAAAATTGGATTTGTGGTGTTCAAACTGTCTTTAACAGATCGGATACAGGTTCCATATGGGCAAAAAAATCGGATTTGTGGTGTACAAACTGTCTTTAGATAAAGGTCACATACGAGCAAAAAAAACTCGGATTTGCAGTGTTCAAACTGTCTTCAACAGATCGGATACAGGTCACATACGGGCAAAAAAAAATTGGATTTGCGGTGTTCAAACTGTCTTTAACAGATCGGATACAGGTTCCATATGGGCAAAAAAATCGGATTTGTGGTGTTCAAACCGACTTTAGATACAGGTCATATATAAGCAAAAAAAATCGGATTTGCGGTGTTCACACTGTCTTTAACAGATCGTATACAGGCCACATATGGGCGAAAATATCGGATTTGCAGTGTTCAAACTATCTTTAACAGATCGGATACGGGTACATATGGGCAAAAAAATCGGATTTGTGCTGTTCAAACTATCTTTAACAAATCGGATATGGGCGAAAAAATTGGATTTGCGGTGTTCAAACTGTTCATAACAGATCGGATACAGGCACATATGGGCGAAAAAAACCGATTTGTGCTGTTCAAACTGTCTTTACCAGATTGCATACAGGCCACATATGGGCAAAAAAATCGGATTTACGGTGTTCAAACTGTCTTTAGATACAGGTCACATACAGGCAAAAAAAAAAAATCGGATTTGCAGTGTTCAAACTGTCTTTAACAGATCGGATACAGGTCACATACAGGCAAACAAAAATTGGATTTGTGGTGTTCAAACTGTCTTTAACAGATCGGATACAGGTTCCATATGGGCAAAAAAATCGGATTTGTGGTATTCAAACCGACTTTAGATACAGGTCACATAAAAGCAAAAAAAATCAGATTTGCGGTGTTCACACTGTCTTTAACAGATCGTATACAGGCCACATATGGGCGAAAATATCGGATTTGCAGTGTTCAAACTATCTTTAACAAATCGGATACGGGCACATATGGGCAAAAAAATTGGATATGTGCTGTTCAAACTATCTTTAACAAATCGGATATGGGCACATATGGGCGAAAAAATTGGATTTGCGGTGTTCAAACTGTCTGTAACAGATCGGATACAGGCACATATGGGCGAAAAAAACAGATTTGTGCTGTTTAAACTGTCTTTACCAGATTGCATACAGGTCACATATGGGCAAAAAAATCGGATTTACGGTGTTCAAACTGTCTGTAACAGATCGTATACAAGTCCCATATGGACAAAAAATATCGGATTTGCAGTGTTCAAAGTATCTTTAACAGATCGGATATGAGCACAAATGGGTGAAAAAATTAGATTTGTGGTGTTCAAACTGTCTTAAACAGATCGGATACAGGTCACATATGGGCAAAAAAATTGGATTTGGGCCACATTTGCCCTCAGTCTGAACGTAGCCTTAGTCTCATAGTATTGTCACAGGACTTGTGTTTTGCTGAAATAACACAGTCAATTACAGATGTGAACGATTCGCACTTGATCAAGAAAAACACAGAAGACCACATGTTCCTGGAGTGACTGATTATATATACGCATAGTCTTTGTGTCACGCACTCATTATCTTTCAGCCTCTTAGCTCGTACGTATACAGCGCTAGCTCCTATTATAGAGGCGTAACATATAATTGACAGAATTGTCTCGTTTATTCTTACAGGTTTACAGCAGTTGTTCCTGACCTGCAGTACTCACGCTAGTCCTCTTGTTTTAAATATCAGTAGATCTCCCAGGTACTTGAATCGACGGTGTTTTGCTCACCTATGTTCACCATGAAAAGTTTTTCTATTTAATGTCACCAGAGTTTCATCTTCAGAGAGTGAGAGCTGACAGCATTTCTCAAAGGATTCACTCGAGGTACACGCAGACTTCTCGCAGTTCTCAGGGGAAATATAGTTTTGAGTTGAACGTGCGGTATCCATCACGCTGATGAAATGCATAATTAATTCTCATCGTTCCTGTAATCCTTCTCCAGACTTGACCGCAAAGATGAAAATTACTAGCAGTCTTGTGTCAGCAGACCGGGTGATATCTATTGTAGTTTTCTCACTCAGTGGGCAAAGAAACGCGGATGATAAATCGGCAAGGTTACAAAGTATTTACACAAATAAGTTGAAAACAATCGATCCACTGCACCACACTGTCATACCCTTAGGGATGTGGTTCCCCTGGAAGAATGCACAATCCCTCTGGCCTGGGTTCATTTGAGACGCAGATTGTGTCTGATTGATCAATGAGAACCACTGCTGAGCCATCAATCTAACAGGAGTAGAATAGGAAAAAGGGAACATTAACATGTATAAGCTGCTGTGTCCCGACAATGTCCTCTACCTTGAGTTGGTGGGAAAGCAGCCACCTCTGGGGACATGAACAAAAGTGGTAAGTCTAAGACCTGCGACAGGAAGGCGTTATATAAGGACAACAGGGACGATGTCAACATCTCAGCTCTTTTGTGATCTCATCTCTGTCACAGCAGAGGCTCCTTATCTCTGCATCTCAGTTAAAAAAAAAAAAAAAAGTAAAAAACTACTCCTACTGCTGCTAGTGCTGCTCAGCTTTTCCGCACAGGTTGGAGTATTAATAACCTCAATGGTGGACAACGTGGAAATCACCTTCAAATGCCCTCCAGGTAATCATAACTGTGAGGTGCTAATGAAAGCATAAAATTGCTGGCACCTTTTTGGCCACCTCCATGCTGCAGTATTTAAGACAAACAGGTGATTAATGAGCGATTTGTGCTGGTATTGCTAGTAGACAGCTGTTCCATATTGCAGCAGTCATTGGGTGGAGCTGTTAAAAACTGTTCGTCAAGGTCCTTCTACCAGAATGCTTTACCTCGGCGATCCATTACACATGTAAATGGCCAACGTGTTTTGCTAGAGGATGTTTGTGAGAGCCAACTGTGCATCATACCTAAAGTACACAGCAACGCACTCAATAGCAATTAAAGGGCATTAACCTAATAGATAGGAGTGGATTATGTGTATTTAGACGAATACAAAGCAGCACTAGTAACACTATTTAGGCCCTGTTTACACTGTTACCGCTTTCTTAAAATACACATAACGTTTTCTGTGTTTACGTCTAGTATTTTCACTATACATTACGAATATTTTAACTAGGGCTGGGCAAGTTAACGCATTTTTACCGTGTTAACACATTCATTAAATAACGCCGACAATTTTTTTTTAAATCTCACGTTAATGCCGTTTTATTATAACTCATATTCTTCTGCCCCTGCTTGTGTGCGTGTAGCGATTAGCTCGGCAGATAGACAACAGGTTTCCCAAGAAAAGCCAGACGCTGAAAACTTCTCTCCAAATCTTTTACTTGAGACTCACTGTAAAACTGCAACATACATACAAAATACGTCTCAGTTCTGTTCATTGCCTTAGTACGTTTACATGGCATTATACATTTAAATGAATGGGAAAAAGACTGCTAGCTTGATGCTAACTTGAATGGGAAAATCCATAGACACGCTAACGATTGGCATTTACAGATTAATTTAAGATTTACAACGTCTTTTTATCCAGCAACAAAGGTTCACATCAGGGATATTTGATACTATTCATTCTTACAACAACTGAACATAAAATACTCACAGGCAAATGTTTTTGGGGCCATACAAACAGAGTGAAAGAAACGTGTCTGTTAGTTCCTTCTTATGTCCAAACTGACTCCAGGAACACTGCGAGTACAAAACATACGTTAGTGCAACTTATTCCAACCACTAGAGGGCCCCCTTTGCTTGCTTTGAACAAGTGAACATCACATATTATTGAGCTTATTAATATTAGTACTTATTAGTGGGCTTAAGACTCCTGTCAGTCACTCACAACCGGAAATAAACTGGTGTGGACATAAACATGGAGAAAAGTAGCGGTCTGTTCCATGGACATTTTCATTTTAAATGTCTTCAGATGGTGGGGTTGAGAAGGACACAGTTGTTTGTAAGCACTGCAATGTGGAATTATTTTTTTATCACCGGAGTACTGTCAGTCTGAAATATCACTTAAAGGCAATACATGCTGTTGATGCTGGCACCCCCCCCCCCCCCCCAAATTTAACTATGTGATTAATCGTGATTAATGGTCTGCCTGTTAGTGACTGCTGGTATAGTTTCTTATTGTCAACATGTCGTATTGACGATGGTCTGAACGGGCCAGGCTTTAAAATGTGTGTCGGACTATCGGACCAGTGCCAATGTGGAGCCCTGATGGTATCGCATGTCAGATGTTTAATGCTAAATAACTGAACTCACCTTGAATTCTTTAAACAGATCTGGGTGCCTGTCTCGAAGGTGCTTTGCTAGGTTCGTGAAATCAAAACAATACCAACCAACAAAATATCATTAATGATGCTGGCTCATAACTCAGATTTTTTTTTTTTTTTTTAATCAATGTATTTTTATTAAGTCTTTCAAACACAGTGTGGCGTGTTGGAGGAGCAGCTGGGGGAAATTTCCCAGCATGCATTGAGGGAAAGTAGTTTGGGATAGTTTTATGTGTTTACAGTGTTGTGAGTTTAAAAGAAGTGTTGGTCTTGTTAGATAGTAGAGTTATGGTGTGTTTTACTCTTTTGGTTAGTGGTTTTCTTATGGAATGATTATTACCTCCAAGGAATGACAGAGGTTATGTTTTCATCGGGGTTTGTCTGTCTGTTAGAAAGATAACTCAAAAAGTTATGGACGGATTTGGATGAAATTTTCAGGAAATGTTGATACTGGCACAAGGAACTAATGATGAAATTTTGGTGGTGATCGGGGGGGGGCACACTGATCTGCCTTGGTGGAGGTCTGCGCTCTCCAAGAGCTTTCCTAGTTGGCTATGTCAAGTAGTGGTGTTGTATCTGATGCTGGCTCATAACTCAGATTTTTTTTTTTTTTTTTTTTTAAATCAATGTATTTTTTTTATTAAGTCTTTCAAACACAGTGTGGTGTTTTGGAAGAGCAGCTGGGGGAAGTTTCCCAGCATGCACTGGGGCAAAGTAGTTTGGGATAGTTTTATGTGTTTACAGTGTTCTGAGTTTAACCCTTTCATGCATGAATTATGAGAACCTTAGTTGAGTTTTTTTTTTTTTTTTTTGGGGGGGGGGTTGAGTGTTTTTATTCCTCAGGCATGAAAAAAACAATACAATTGAGTTTTTTTAATGGATTTACACAAATGTCCACTCAGCTACACCATGCATTGTATTATTGAAGCAAAGAAACAAGTATTTAAAAACCAATATCAGAAAATGATATGAAAAGGATGAAATAAAAACATGTTTAATTTTGCTAATCTGATATTTTCTCACATTTTGACATATTTTAATATTAGTTATGACTCACTTCATGGAGATGATATGCAAAAAATAACAATTAACAATTGATTTCCACTCAAGAGCCAATCAAGAACAGCAAAGTCACAGTAATGGTATGAAAACTCATGAATATACTAGAGAACAGCTGTAGAATACCTGTCCACTGTAGTGACCACTATGCATGAAAGGGTTAAAAGAAGTGTTGTTCTTGTTAGATAGTAGAGTTATGGTGTGTTTTAGTGTGTTTTGGTTAGTGGTTTTCTTGTGGAATGATTATTACCTCCACCAAGAAACAGCAGAGGTTATGTTTTCATCGGGGGTTTGTCTGTTTGTTAACAAGATAACTCAAAAAGTTGCGGATGGATTTGTATGAAAATTTCAGGAAATGTTGATACTGGCACAAGGAACAAATGATTACATTTTGGTGGTGAGCATGGGGGGGGGGGGGGGGGGGGGGTATGACTGATCTGCCTTGGCAGAGGTCTGCGCTCTCCAAGTGCTTTTCTAGTTTCTATTGAGTTCATTTTCTTGCACCATGAACTAAGTTGCTCCTTTGTTTCATGACCCTCGTACTCGTACTCATCTTCCTCTGGTTTATCTGGGTCCAGGTCGCAGGGGCAGCAGCTTCAGCAAAGAAGCTCAGACAGCCCTCTCCCCTGCCCCAGGGGAAGAGACCGTGGCCCGGGTGAAGAGACTGGGCCCGATATAAATACCAGTGTAGGACTCATCGCTTGCCATGGTAGCTCCTTGTAGTAGATGCTCATGCTGGATCTGGCAACCCCTAGTCTGGGGGGAGGGGGAGGGGTTACCACGCTCTACAGTATTTTGAATGTGATTGCAGTACCAGTTTTGGCCACAATCCTACATATGACTCCCAGATAACCTCAGATCAGCTGAAACACTCAGTTTATTTAACCCTTTCATGCATAGTGGTCATTACAGTGGACAGTTATTCTGCAGCTGTTCTCTTGTATTTTCATGGATTTTGTTGTTTTAGTTCCATATCAACCAACACAGTGGACACTTACGCATCATCCCATACACTGCAATTCATACCATTACTGTAACTTTGCTGTTCTTGATGAATCTGATTTGCAGTAACATGTTTGAGAGTAAACCAATTGCTGATTGCTATTAGATTGTAATTAACAGATTTTGGGGTTTTTTGGCATATTATCTCCATGAAATGAGTAAGAATTAGTATTGGAGTATGTTAAAATATGAGAAAACATCAGATTAGCGGCATTAAAAATGGTTTTATTTCAGAGTTTTCACGTAGTATATCAGTAAATATATGTTTTTTTGCTTCAAAAATTAAACTCATGGTGTCCAGATGAGTGGACATTTTTGCAACTCCATGAAAAATAGGTTCAGTTAAAAAAAATTTCAATTGTGATTTGCTTTAATGCCTAAAGAGGAATTTAAAAAAAAAACTCAGGAAAAAAAATTGATTAAAGTTCTCATAATTCATGCATGAAAGGGTTAAATCCAGGTTAAAGATCCACCTGTTCTCAGCTGCATTTGAATAGAGGTTTTATTCATCAGTTCAGATCTGCACTGTTCCTTTTAAGCTAATTGTTTTTTTTTTTTTATCTGCTTATCTGTTTAATCTGTTTATCCGTTTTATCTATTTATCTGATTTTGTTTTGTTTTTTGTTTGTTTTTCTCATGCCTATACTTTTTATTGCTTCCCGACTGTAATGATTTTGTTTTAGGCAAAGCACTTTGAATTGTCTTGTACATGAAATGTGCCATAGAAATGCCTTACCTCAGTGGTTCCTGACCTTTTTTGGCTCGTGACCCCATTTTAACATCACAAATTTCTGGTGACCCCAGACATTTTTTTGCTAAAATGTATTTGTTTTTGATCATGTAATAGTTTGCTATACTATGTTACAAATAAACATTAATTTTAGATGACATTTAGTCTATATAATGTATATTATTATGGACGGAGGCAGAAAAGCCAGGTGTAGATTACTGCACAAAGTGAGAATTGGTCAGGATATGTAGTCAGTCCAGCTTGGATTTCCAAGGCTGACAATTAATACTGAACAAACAAGAACTCAAACTATGAGTTATGAAAGAGCTGCAGCATCTGAAACCGACCACAATGAACATTTGAAAGATAAACAGAACCACAGTGCTTCAGTTTCAGCTTCATGTCTTTTATGTATGTGATTGTCTCTCTCAACTCACCATATATGTTTTATTAGTAAGTTTTGTTTTGTTTTATCAATTACTAGAAATTTCAGGTGACCCCACGTGGGGTCCCGACCCCAAGGTTGGAAAACACTGCCGTAAAACCCGACCCCCACAAAATTCAAATTTTTAGCCCGCCCCCCAAAGGGGAGGCAAGGCTTTTAGTTTTTGGTTCGGTTTGTTTCTTTGTTTGTTTGTTAACACTTTAGCAGCAAAACTATTGGTTGAATTCATACCAAACTGGCTTTATTTACTTGACGCCATTAAAAATGTACAGTCCAAACATGTGGTATAATTTCTGGGAAATTATTTGCTCAGGTGCCTCTTTTGTACATGTTGCTCACCAGACGAGTAACACAGTTAACAGATGTGTTTTTTTCATTCCAGATTCACGCGATGTCAGCATTTGGACTAATCCCTTAATGTCAGACACTGAGTCAAATCTCTTGTACAGAGTCACACTTGACTGGTAACTGTACATGTTTAGGTCAATAGTCTATATAAAGGCAACAAAGAAAACGTCCAAATGTTTTTGCTCAAAATGCCACAACTTATGACACAACGGAGAGAACGTTCCATTGGCATGTTACGAGCAGGTCTGAGCTGTGGTGAAGTTGCTCACCGTCTGCGCTGTCATTGCAGTACAATCAGTCGTCTGAGTGTTGGATCAGATCAGATCCCTCAGGACAGGATCATGACACTTGTTAGTTCCATGCGTCGTCGCTGCACTGCTTGTTTGGAAGCCAGAGGTGGACCCAGCCCATAGTGAATGATGACACTTTCAATTTCTGAGTACCTGTATTCAGTGACTGAATAAATGTGTTAAGTTGATCACAATTTGTCCACAATTCCTTCTCTAATGACCAATGCTTCCCTCTTTAATATGAAGGTAACCCCAAACCAATTAATTTAATATATCCAAATATACATATTATTCTGATCCGTGCGTTTTTTAATGGTGCTAAGTATAGATAACCAGTGACCCAGAAAACATCTGAGTACAATTTGGGAACAGGAGGTCAAAGTTCAAATTTTTTATGAATTTTTTATATTTTGTCTTTTCTGTATGTGATTGTCTCTTTCAAGTCACCATATATTTTTTATTAGTAAGTTTTTTTTGTTTTTTTTTATCAATTACTAGAAATTTCAGGTGACCCCGTTTGAATTCCAGGCGACCCCACATAGGGTCCCGACCCCAAGGTTGAAAAACACTGACTTACTTTTAACGCTTTTAAATCTGATGTGCTGACACACCCCGCGCATATTTTCAATAGTACTTTATTTTACCAGGTAAAATCAGTTGAGAACAGCTTCTCATTTACAGTGATGACCTGGGAAGAGGCCCCAACAGACAAAAACAATGATAAAACAAAACAGAACAGAACAAAAGAAAAACGGATAAAAGGAAACCGTACAGATGAATCCAAGACTCGCAATCAATGATGAAGAGACTATGAAGTTAAAAACAACATAAATAACTACTAGGGTGTATGGGGAGAGAGCAGGAAGGGGAAGGGGAAGAGTCAACATGTGCAACAGTCAACTAGGGAATGTTGTAGTTTCTGTTTAAACGAACGGAGTGATGGGAGAGCTGAAAGTTTAAGGGAGTTTTAAAGGGAGTTCCGATCATTTGCTGCAGCAAAACAAAAGGAATTCTGGCCGAAGACAGTGCGGGCTTTTGGAAGAGATAGAATAATGACATTGCTGGACCTCAGGTGGTAGTTATTGTGGGAAAGGTGCAAAAGGTTGAAGAGGTATTGAGGTGTTTTCCTTAGAAGAGTCTTGTAGATAAGTGTGCTGTTTCGATGGCTGGAAGTCTTTCACTGTTTGTGCAATTGGAAATATTCCAACGGAGTCGGAAATCTGAGACCAGTGTTTTTTAACCTTGGGGTCGGGACCCCACGTGGGATCGCCTGGAATTCAAATGGGGTTGCCTGAAATTTCTAGTAATTGATTAAAAAAATAAAATAAAATTACTAATAAAAAACATGTTGTAATGATTCAACATATATGTTATTATAATTAAAACACCACATACTTTTCCTTATAAAGATTTTAAAAAGGTACATTATATACATTATATAGCCTAAATGTCTTCTAAAATTAATGTTTATTTGCAACATAATATAACAAACTACTACATGATCAAAACAAAATTAATTTTACAAAAAAAAAAAGTCTCCATTTTTAATGTCTGGGGTCGCCGTTAATTTGTGATGTTAAAATGGGGTCACGAACCAAAAAAAGGTTGGGAACCACAGCCTGAGACATTGCGCTTCATAGGTTTTATTGGGTCATTACGGTAAGTTCCCCCATGCCTGTACTAGAAGCTGGAGAAGAAGCCATTTTAGCAGAATTATAACATGCAGTAAATTATAAATCATTGATAGATTTTCAAAGATCTGTAGGAAAAAAGTGCTCTGGAAAAATGGGCAAACGGACTCATTCCCAGCATATTTTCTTGCTTTTTAGTCAGTCAAAAAAAAAATCCAGGCGGACCATTTTAGACTCAGGGTTTAAAGGGTTAAAGAGTAATATTAGTGGGGTTTATTTACTTTGAAAAAAATATCCCATACTATATGCTGTCATGCATCACAGCATCTTTTGAAATGTTTTTTTTTCTGAGGCACTGAAGTGTGCTCTTTCAGTAAATATGCATGCTATCACACCATCCACCTCCTTCATTTTCACCCAAAACACATTAACTTGTTGCTGCCTCCACTATGAATCAATGCTCCGCGTAAATAAAGATGTTGTGAATCACTCCAAATCACAGATAATAGTAGGAGTAACAGTAGTCTCATAGTATTGTCACATGACTTCTGCGTTTGCTGGAATAACACAGGCAGTTACAGACATGGATTATTCACAGTGGATTAAGAAAAACACAGAAAAACACTAGTGTTCTGGCCACAGTTAGAACTAATTCCCTGTGAATAGGGCTTAAGATAGAAAATGTTCGATATACATGAAGACATTATTGCGGTGTTATGATGATATATCACACGCACACGCCCACAGAGTTGGAATAATTATATTTTCAGACACATTCCTCTTTTTATTTCTATTTATACAGAGATTGGGGGTAGGAGTATGTAAGTTTTTACTTCGTCCTACTCCTTTTCGAGAATGTTTAATTTTATTTTATTATTAGTTTTTTTCTCTTTTGTTTACTTATCAATGTTTTATGAATCATTACTGATATTTTGTTGGTTGGTTTTGATTTCACTGCCTACATGTTTGAAATAAAGATTAGAAAAAAAAAAAAAAGCATCCACATCAGTAATCACATTTGACCAGATGCAATGATCACATAGTAAGTCCCAGTTACACAATCATTTCATGATAAAACAACAAGCAGTTGAAACAACACCACAGAATTCAAACGAAGGGTTGGGGGGGGGGGGTTTCAATAACCTAGCAAAGCACCTTTTAGACAGGCACCCAGATCTGTTTAAGAATTCAATGTGAGTTCTGTTATTACCTCCGCCAACGAGGTTATATTTTCATCAGGGTTTGTTTGTTTGTTTGTCTGTTAGCAAGATAACTCAAAAAGTTATGGCAGGATTTCGATGAGATTTTCAGGAAATGTTGATACTGGCACAAGGAACAAATGATTAAATTTTGGTGGTGATGGGGGGGCTGATCTGCCTTGGCGGAGGTATAAGCTCTCTGAGTGCTTTTCTAGTACAAAAATAGGACCAATGGCCCTGTAGCTTACCGGCCAAATTAAAAGCTTTGGGAAATGTATCCAGATGCCATTTATTATCATCCAGTTCTGTGTATTTATTATATTACAGAAATAGCCCATGTTTTGGTCATTTTCCAATTAGATCTGTAAAAAATTCAAATTCCAACTTGATATCATTGATACTGATTTATTGGATCAATCCACTTCCCATCTGTTATAATCGGGAAATTTTTCAAAGTCGCACCAAATCCAGAATCAGATCCGGATGGAAATAATGTCAATACCTTGTGCTGACATCATCATACAGAAGCTGTATACCAAGTCTGAAGTCAATCAGAACTGGAGTTTCGGAGAAGACGACGACTGAAATGTTTTCCCCATAAGAGCCCATGTTAAGTTTTCCGTAAGTTCCCGCATCCAGAAGAAGATCCTGATCAGCATGTGGCCATTATGTTTTAGTCATCTCCCCATCAGGGCTGGACTGTAGAAATTTACTCTGGATATCATTTATATTTACTGAGTTATTGCATCCATCCACTTCCTATCTTTTATAATGGGGAAATTTTTCAAAGTGGCACCAAATCCAGAATCAGATCCAGATCCAAATAATTTCACTAACTTTTGCTGACATCTTCATAAAGAAGCTGTATACCAAGTTTGAAGTCGATCGGAATTGTAGTTTCAGAGAAGACGATTGAAAGTTTTGTAATGGAAGCTGCCACCATACGCCGCATGACAACAGCCTATCGGCCGGCAAGCTAGTACTGGGGTTTAGAGGAGGAATCCATGAGTCCTCAAGGCCCCATGGTGAGGAGAGACATGGAGGATCCGCCACCAGGATACCTACTAGCTGTCCTGGTTTTACTACCTCCTCCAAGTGTAATGGTGGAGGTTATGTTTTCATCAGGGTTTGTTTGTTTGTCTGTTAGCAAGACAACTCAAAAAGTTATGGATGGATTTTCAGGAAATTTTCAGGAAATGTTGATACTGGCACAAGGAACAAATGATTACGTTTTGGTTATGATGGAGTGGGGGTGGTGGGGGTTTGTCTGTTCATCTGTCTGTTAGCAAGATAACTCAAACAGTTATGGACGGATTTGGATGAAATTTTCAGGAGGCATAAGGAACAAATAATTAAATTCTGGTGGTGATCCGGAGGGGGGGGGGGGGGCTTCTTTGGCGGAGGTCTGCGCTCTCCGAGTGCTTTTCTAATTATCTATGTTAACTAGTGGTGGCAGAAGCAGATCACCATTTCATGGACTCCATCATGTTGCCTTGTTTCTAACTCATCTTAGACTTATTATGATTTTTTTTTTCTGTTTCATAGTGAGTCGTACATGTTAAAGTCCATTAGCATCACCTGCTATGTTGTCTGGATCAGAGGGAATATGTCCTTAACTAAAAAGCCCAGAATGAATAAAACAAACCCTGCCTCTGCTGTGTTTATTTATTTATTTATTTATTTATTATTTATTTATGTATTTATTTTTTACATCTGTCTCAAGAGGGTGGTGGTGGGTATTCAGTCACTTACACAAAAGATGTCAACCTTAAAAGAGCGACTCTACATTCTTCAAATCCACTAGTTATTGTTTTAACTATACATTATTTGCTTTGGAGTTTACACACAATGTAGTCTGTCCACATTCAACCCAGACGCCAATCAACAAACACATTCCATTATCATTTTCTCCTCTATTTCTTGCTCTGGGAAAACAGAAATGGTAAATATGTCTGTTTTCTGGTGGCATTTTAAGGTAACAAAATGTACCTCAGAAACTATGGGAGAACAAAATGCTCTATATGGAACTCCACATCATTGTATTTCCGTCTTTGTTTATTGGTGTTTCGCTTTGACTTGATGCTGTGGAAACAAAAGGTCAAGAGAAAATGGACCTTCATGTTTTTGTTTTTTTTTCCATTCAAACGCATCACTCTGCCTCTGTGTGATGCGTATCCTCTCAGCTGACATCTGTTTGATTAAGTGTTGTACATTCAGAGCGTCTCCTGGATTGACGTCCCAGATGTGTTGGTATTGTGTCAATTACTTGTATGTGCAGTAATAATGTAAGACAACCGTGAAGTAATGCAGTATCACGACAGGAAGTAATGCATTTAACCCTATTAAACCATTTGTATCATATTTGCTACACCAGGATTTGAGACTTCTATCTAATCAACAAGATCAATACTTTCCTTCAAAATGTGTATATGTATGTGTTTTCTGCCCCCTGGTGGATTATCATCGAACTACAGCTAGTTTTTTTAGTTGCCCTTTTCAATATAGCCGCAATCGTTAAAACATCCAACACACATTTTGTTGGAAAGTCTTTGGTAATTTCAAAAAGTTACATTAAGAAGAACACATGTTGTTATTTGGTCTAAAATTAAAAAAAAAAAAAAAAAAAAAAAAGAAATTATGGTGCCATTCAATGGGACATAAAATGCTGTAAAAAGTTTTGTGTAAAACAAAATAAAACAAAAAAAAAAAACTTTAAATGTTCTATATTTTCTAAATCTTAGTGGTAAAAATTATTTTTGTATCTGAAGTTAACATTGATGTGAGCAAAAAGTCACCAAAAATGCCTGATGTATCAAATATGATACAAAGAAATATATCATACACAAAATGATATGGTAATTTTTTTAGTTTGGATTATGTTAAAAGGGCTAATAAACAATTAAATTCCAAACAAGTGGTGTCAGACACAACAAATCCCACCCCTCACAAGTACACTGTAGCTTATTTTTGCTTCGACCCAGCTGATGTCATCATGTCTATGAGTGTGATGATGTCAGCATATTAATTGTCTCTATATATGTGCCAGGTTTGAAGTAAATTGAAATAAAATTGATGTTTTTATAGACATTTGAAATTTCACTCATTACAAGTAAATGGGAGGAAAAAAAAAAATTAAGAAATTCCTAAAAATTTTAAGTTTGACTTACTTCTCCCAAAATGTAATCACATCTATTCTGGGTCACTAGCAATCTATAAACCCAATTTGGTATCAGTTCAACCAATAGTTTTGCTGCTACAGACATGTGAAATTTCACCCATTATGAGTAAATGGGGAAAAAAAAGATTTTAAAAATTCATAAAAAATTTGAACTTTGACCTCCTTCTCCCATATTGTACTCAGATGTTTTCTGGGTCACTGGTTATCTATACTTAGTGCCATTAAAAAACGCACGGATCAGAATAATATGTTTATTTGGATATATTAAATTAATTGGTTTGGGGTTACCTTCATATTAAAGAGGGAAGCATTGGTCATTAGAGAAGGAATTGTGGACAAATTGTGATAAACTTAACACATTTATTCAGTCACTGAATACAGGTACTCAGAAATTGAAAGTGTCATCATTCACTATGGGCTGGGTCCACCTCTGGCTTCCAAACAAGCAGTGCAGCGACGACGCATGGAACTAACAAGTGTCATGATCCTGTCCTGAGGGATCTGATCTGATCCAACACTCAGACGACTGATTGTACTGCAATGACAGCGCAGACGGTGAGCAACTTCACCACAGCTCAGACCTGCTCGTAACATGCCAATGGAACGTTCTCTCCGTTGTATCATAAGTTGTGGCATTTTGAGCAAAAACATTTGGACGCTTTCTTTGCTGTCTTTATATAGACTATTGACCTAAACACCTACAGTTACCAGTCAAGTGTGACTCTGTACAAGAGATTTGACTCAATGTCTGACATTAAGGGATTAGTCCAAATGCTGACATCGCGTGAATCTGGAATGAAAAAAACACATCCGTTAACTGTGTTACTCGTCTGGTGAGCAACATGTACAAAAGAGGCACCTGAGCAAATATTTTCCCAGAAATTATACCACATGTTTGGACTGTACGTTTTTAATGGCGCAAAGTAAATAAAGCCAGTTTGGTATGAATTCAACCAATAGTTTTGCTGCTAAAGTGTTAACAAACAAACAAAGAAACAAACCGAACCAAAAACTAAAAGCCTTGCCTCCCCTTTGGGGGGCGGGCTAAAAATTTGAATTTTGTGGGGGTCGGGTTTTACAGTAGTGTTTTCCAACCTTGGGGTCGGGACCCCACGTGGGGTCACCTGAAATTTCTAGTAATTGATAAAACAAAACAAAAACAACTTACTAATAAAACATATATGGTGAGTTGACAGAGACAATCCCATACATAAAAGACGTGACAAACTGAGTCTGAAACTGAAGCACTGTGGTTCTGTTTATCTTTCAAATTTTCATTGTGGTCAGTTTCAGATGCTGCAGCTCTTTCATAACTCATAGTTTGAGTTCTTGTTTGTTCAGTATTATTTGTCAGCCTTGTAAATCACAGCTGGACTGACTGAAGCAAGGAAAATAAAATTCTCACTTTGTGCAGTAATCTACACCTGACTTTTCTGCCTCCATCCAGAATAATATACATTATATAGACTAAAGATCATCTAAAATTAACGTTTATTTGCAACATAGTATAGCAAACTATTACATGATCAAAAACAAATTAATTTTCGGGAAAAAAAAAAAAAAAGTCTCCGTGAATGTCTGGAGTCGACAGAAATAGGTGATGTTAAAATGGGGTCACGAGCCAGAAAAGGTTGGGAACCACTAGGTTAAGGAATCCTGTTCATTTCAAATACTGATATCACTGACAGTAGTAGTCCAGCCAGAATATTCGCTTTTGAAAATCCAAGTGTCAGCCCACAAGTAATGTAAATGTTGTCATTTTATGTTTTGGTCTGATGCTCCGTCCATCACCTATCTTTCAATCACCAAGTCAGTAGGGTTTGGGCATCCAGGTTACCAGTTCCCACCAAGGTTATAATAGTTGTAAATTTTTCAGTATAGTTACCTCCGCCAAGGAGGTTATGTTTTTGCCAGGGTTTGTTTGTTTGTTTGTTTGTTTGTTTGTTTGTTTGTCTGTCTGTCTGTCTGTCCGTTAGTGTGCAACATAACTCAAAAAGTTAAGGACAGATTTGGATGAAATTTTCAGGGTTTGTTGGAAATGGGATAAGGAAGAAATGATTAAATTTTGGTGGTGATCGGGGGTGGGGGGCCCACGGGGGGCGCCACTGATCAGCCTTGGCGGAGGTCTGCGCTCTCTGAGTGCTTCTAGTTTAGTTTTATTTAGTTTTGACTTTTTTTTTTTCTCGAATTCCATTAGTTTTAATTCATTTTTAGAGCAGGTTTGCTAGTTTTTATTAGTTTTCTTTTTTTTTTTCTAAATTCTTAGTTTTAGTTTAGTTTTAGTATTAATTTCAGTTTCATCATATCTTTTATCTTCTTCGTCGTCATATTCAAATAAATCCAAGACAGGACTCTGCTGCTTTCTGCCAACTTTAGTCTCCATGTTTCCAGGTAGAGTGGGGACGAAAATACGACTAAACGACAAGTGACAAGAATTGACAGACTGAAGTGTCATATGGTGCCACTAGCTAAAATTGCTAGTGCGAAATAAATCAATTTCGTATCAATCTGACATTGACAAAGGCGAAAATGAAGGGAATTTTATCCATAATTTTTATGTTTTAGTTAGTTTTATAAGCACACAATACAGTTTCAGTTAATTATCTTTTTTTTTCTTCTTTTAATTATAGTTTTTATTTCAGTTAACGAAAATGTTTTTTCAATTCTAGTTTTCGTCATTTCGTTAGTTTTCGTTAACGATAATAACCTTGGTTCCCATTGAGCTGCATCTGGAACATTTCTGATCACAAATCATGATGTTAAAATGGGGTCACGAGCAAAAAAAGGTTGGGAACCACTGTTTTACAGGGTTAAAATCAGTTACTTGACTTAAAGAAATCAAACAGAATGCATGACTAATTACATTTAAGAGCATGTATTTGTAATGTGTATTCTAGAACCCTTTCAACCCTGGACATTAATAATGCAGAGAAGGGTTAGATTTAGAAACTTGTGCTGCACCATACACACTTTTTCACATTCGAAGGCAGCAGCACACCAAAACGAGTGGCAATAAGCATTAAATCAGCTTTTCTACAAGTATTCAATCGCTCCAGTGTAGGATGCGCAGCAAACGCCTCTAAATCAAAATCCATTATGCACAGAAAAACCACCAACCAGAAATATGAAAAAAAAAAATTAGTGCTGGGCAGCGATTAAAATTTTTAATCGCAATTAATCGCATGGATTTCTGCGATTAATCACATAGGTATATGCGGGGCGGGGGGGGCGTTGCTGGCATCAACAGCGTGTATTGCCTTTAAGTGATATTTCAGACTCGAAGTATTCGGTGATAAAAATAATTCCACATTGCAGTGCTTCCAAACAACTGTCCTTCTCAACCCCACCATCTGAAGACATTTAAAATGAAAATGTCCATGGAACAGACCGGTACTTTTCTCCATGTTTATGTCCACACCAGTTTATTTCCGGTTGTGAGTGATTAACAGGAGTCTTAAGCCCACTAATAAGTACTAATACTAATAAGACCAATAATATGTGATGTTCAGTTGTTAAAAGCAAGCAAAAAGGGCCCTCTAGTGCTCGGAATAAGTGTCACTATCATATGTTTGGTCCTTTCGGTGTTACCGTAGCCAGTTCGGACATAAGAAGGAACTAGCAGACACGTTTCTTTCACTCTGTTTGTATGGCCCGAAAACGTTTGCCTGTGAGTATTTTATGTTCAGTTGTTGTAAGAATGAATAGTGTAAAATATCTCTGATGTGAACCTTTGTTGCTGGATAAAAAGACGTAAATTTTAAATTAATCTGTAAATGCTAATCGTTAGCGTGTCTATGGATTCTCACATTCAAGTTAGCATTGATCTAATCACATCGTAAATAAGTAAAGGTTAGTTCAAAGGCTGGCATATTATACCTAAACACAAGCAATGAATTTACATAAACTTAACATGAGCCTACATAAAGAATTAGCAACCCATCTCCGACTGCTCGCATAAACGAATTAGCTTAAACATGTTAATAACACATTGTAATAAACACATCCAAAATAATGTAAAAAACATGTTTCTAATGGCACGTTTGCATATGAAATTATTAAGCAAACAACAGAGTGATTGATACATACAGGCGTTGCTTCTGCAGGAGTTACACAAAGTTTGATTCAGCATTACTCGCAAAGTTTGCTCGTTTTTCTCCTCTCAGCCACACCAGCACCGGCGCTTGGTTCTAGTGCATGTGGAATGCCAAAATAAAAGCATGAGTTTCAAAATAAGAGTCTGTATGTATAAATGAACTAAGACTTGCTTGAACGGCAGAACGGCATTAACCGAAGATTTAAAAAGTCATCTGCGTTATTTAATGAATGCGTTAACGCGGTAATAATGCGTTAACTTGCCCAGCCCTAAAAAAATACTTACCAAACTTACCTGCAAAAAACACACACTCAAAAAAAGGCACAGCAAACAATCGGACAAGCCCCCAAATTATGTTACGCCCCGGCTTAGGGGTTTACCGGGGTGAACATAATGTGCTCACTTTTTGTCCCCTCCCGGCTCCCAAGCACAAGTCAGTCAAAACTAAAGTTCACAATGTTTATTTTTAACAACTAAAGAAAGGTTAGGGGAGGGCGCAGCTAAAACACCAAACAAAAAGTCTTCAAAGTTCAAAACTAAATTTCCTAATCCAAAATAAATGCAATAAATAAAAGACAGAAAACTAACCTAAACTCCCTATGACAAAACAGGAAAAAACGTGAAACCAAAAAGTCATCCTCCCCTACCAGAAAAAAGGTTTGATTTACAAAAAAAACTATTTACAACTATTTACAAAATTGTGAATTAACACACAAAAGCACAAAGACTGACGACCACACACAGGAAACACAGTTGGGAGCTGGCAGCAGACGAGGAGAGAGAGAGAGCTGTTGGGTCCAGGGCCATTTTTAAAGTGGCCGGGTTATCACGCTCCAACAATCAGCAGCTTCACCTACAAAAAACAAAACAGACGCAAAAAGGGCACAGCACACCAACAGGATGGGGGAGAACACACACACTAAAGGCAAGGCAAGTTTATTTATATAGCACATTTCAGCAACAAGACAATTCAAGGTGCTTCACACAGGACAATGAAATACAACGACAGGGAAAAAGAAACACATTTAAAACATTATAAAAGAAACACGTAAAAGGTGATTAAAAACAGCAAGTAAGAAAACAACACATAAAATCCAAAAATATAAAAACACACATATTAAAGTAAGAGTTGCAGTGGAGAGTTTCGAAAGAGAATATAAAATTAAAAAAGTAAGAAGCCTTTTAGTCAAAGGCAGAAGTGAACAGGTGAGTCTTTAACCTTGACTTAAAAGAACTCAGACTCTCAGCAGACCTGATATTTTCTGGTAGTTTGTTCCAGATATACGGAGCATAGAAACTGAACGCTGATTCTCCATGTTTAGTTCTGACTTTTGGAACCCAGAGCAGACCTGCACCAGATGACCTGAGTGGTCTGGATGGTTCAGACTGGACTAGAAGGTCTCTGCTGTATTTTGGGCCTAAACCATTCAGTGCTTTATATGTTAGCAAGAGAGTTTTAAAGTCTGTTCTCTGAGAGACAGGGAGCCAGTGTAGAGACCTCAGAACTGGACCAGTGGCGGCTGCTCGTCTTTCAGACAGGGGAAGCTCATTGTCGGCTCACATCAAAAAAAAATTTAAAAAAAAGGCACGTTATTTAAACATAAATTCGGCCCTCCATTCCTTTTTAAGAAAATGGTCATATCGTACCAAGTAAACAAGAAAACGTTGAAATTATGCTAAATTGAAACAAAGAAGTACAAATAGTGTGTTTTATTTACAGTGCAAGAAATGAACAAGTAATTTCGTAGTGGTTTCTCTCTTGATTTCACAGCAGAATGTGCGACGGTATTAAATTGAATTGTATCAGTGAAGGAGTAGATCTCAAACTAGCTGTCAATCAAACGGGATTCAGCCTTTCGACTGATCCTCCAATCAGCTCGTGAAATCCTGGCGTCCAGCCCAGCCGAGCTCCGCCCACAGCTCCATTCACCCCCAGAGATGCCTGGCGTCTGGGGGCGGGACAACATCGTGGCATTTATCCAATTACCATCCAGTTTTGAGGCAATGAAAAAAACTGTTCCACTCAGTCCCATTGAAGTGCATGGACGCTGAGCATCTACGGACAAATGCACTGAGCAGAGATCGAATGAGAAAACAGCGCAACGGGAATGTATGAGAAGTGAAAGAAGTAAAGCTGATTCTGAACGAACTCGTCTGTGAGATGAACGTGTTCTAACACATTTGTAGTCAATGAAATGTCAACACAACCGGACATATTTAACCATTTAATTTTCGTAATTTTAGGGAAGCCGGGCTTCCCTGGCAGTCTATGAGAAATCACCACTGAACTGGACTGATGTGGTCCACACTCTTGGTCTTAGTGAGGACCAGAGCAGCAGCATTCTGGATCAGCTGCAGTTTTCTGATAGACTTTGAAGGCAGGCCAGAGAAGATACTGTTGTAGTAGTCTAAACAGAAAACATATACTGAACAACTAAAGAAACGCAAGTATGTTTCGGTATTGGTTTATATGGGAGTTTTATTATGAATATTGGTTTCATATGAGATATTTACATCCAGCTGTGAAATTTACAGTGGCAATACATTGAATTGTGTCCATGAGCACTGAGTTGACGGTCACGGAGATGGGCCAAGCGAATATGGCGATCCTGATTACGGGTGGTCACACATGGTCTTCCGGATCTTGGTCTGTCCCGAGTGGTCCCTGTGTCACGGAATTGTGTCCTCAGCCTACTGATGGTGGACTCGTGCACTTGCAGACGTCTGGCAACGTTGCGAGCCAAGCATCAAGCATACCAATGGCGTGTTCTCTCAGATTATCGTTAAGGCGAGGCATCGTGGTAATGCAGTAACTTTTGAATCTTACCATTTCTTTTTATAGCCCCCGGATAAACAAAGGGAATTGCCACTCCCATTTGTTGCTCCCACTACCATATCACTCAAAACGTACCGCACCTCCGATACTTTGTACACGTGCTCAACACCACTCGTGGTCGTGTTTGCCTGCAAACACACGCTCCAATGGTTACAACTCACTTATTGTAATGTGTATCTCAGTTGACAACTCAACAGGACAGCTGAACTCTTGCCTAAATTAATGACCAAAACTTGCGTTTCTTTTGTTGTTCAGTATATATACATATACACATAAATAGCCAAATTATGACCCAGGGTCACAACACATGCACATGGATCAACCCTTTTAAGTTTGTGTGAACCAATATAGAGGGGTGGTTACAATCTAAACCCCCCTCATTTTGACCTCATGCATCTCATCTGAAAATACAGAAAGTTAAACTGTTTGCCAAAGGGCATCTTGACACATGCTGACAAGTGGTGGGAACAGCGGGTCTTGTTAACTTTCAGCACCCTGATTTCTGCAGCTAATGTTGGATGCTGAGTAGGTGACATTACAGTAACTTCTCCAACCTCCCAGTCATTATAGACAGTACGAGAAGACACAGCATTTCATTACAAGTCATATATTTAATATGAATATTAGCATAGAAACTGTGCAGTTAATGTATTGAGTTGTTGAGATACTGAGTAGAAGCTTTATCACTCTGACAAGTCTGTGATAAATAATTGATGAGTTTACAAATTACTACAGATTCTGACATTTTTTCAGCTGCAAAATAACTGTGGGGTATACAAATGTCAGTTTTAGGGAAGGGGGGGGGGTATACAGTATAAGCTTAAATATTGACATTTAGATTGCAGCAGCAGCAGCATCCGTCTTCATAGAACTGACTCATATTAATACTGGTGGTATTATTCATTCAGTCCTGCAGTCATGCATTGCCACAGTAGCTAATCTCTGCCCCCAAGGCACTTCAGCAGTAATGCACCTGTTAAAAAAATCCCCATCCATGTCATTCTGAATTGTAAAAAGATTAGCTAATATTTTATAATAGTTTTGGGGATTTACTGGACACTTGTGTGGCCAGGAGGATGCACCGTCACACAGCAGTCTGGGCCAGGTTTAGAGCAGGATGGGAAGATAGGAAAACAGTTAATACAGTGGTTTTCTATATTTGTTTAAAAACTAATATCTATAGTTTAACACATAGTATATGACAGTGGTTCCCAACCTTTTTTGGTTCGTGACCCCATTTTAACATCACAAATTTCTGGCGACCCCAGACATTCAAAGTGGAGACTTTTTTTCTAACTAAAATTTATTTGTTTTTGATCATGTAATAGTTTGCTATACTATGTTACAAATAAATGTTAATTTTAGACAACATTTAGTCTATATAATGTATATTATTATGGACGGAGGCAGAAAAGCCAGGTGTAGATTACTGTACAAAGTGAGAATTTTATTTTCCTTGGTCAGGATATGTACAGTCAGTCCAGCTTGGATTTACAAGGCTGACAATTAATACTGAACAAACAAGAACTCAAACTATGAATTATGAAAGAGCTGCAGCATCTGAAACTGACCACAATGAACATTTGAAAGACAAACAGAACCACAGTGCTTCAGTTTCAGACTCACAGTTTGTCATGTCTCTCTAAACTCACCATATATTTTTTATTAACCTTTTTTTTTTTTTCTTTTTTTCAGCAATTATTAGAAATTTCAGGCGACCCCATTTGAATTCCAGGCGACCCCACATGGGGATGTCTGTGCTACAAAACCTTGATGATAAATATTATAACAGGAAAAAAATGGTGTCAGATTGTTGTTTATTATTATTATTATTGTATTTATTTATTTTTAATATGTAGATTTTTTTAAAAAATCCTTTATTTACATTTGTATGTCTCTTGCTCTTTTTCCTTGCCACTTGTTCTCCCATTCATGAAGGTGTCACATGATCAATACAACCAACCTCCCATGATGCACTGAGGTGTTTTACATTGACTTTTGTACAAGCGATGGTGTGGCAATAGACATAACAGACACTTATTATTATTTTATTGAGTGGCTCAGACATGTTTGTGGATGTTGTATTTTTTATTTTTTTTGCATTACTTTCTCTTCGAACACTGATAAATGATTTATTGCAACATTTCTTTTAGCCGGTTTGTTTTTAACCCATAAACACCCAGTTCTACTTTGGTGTCTTATAAATTTATGTCCTTTTATTATAACATTATCCTCTGCATTTTGCATTTTTTCTGTGAAAATACAGTATTTTCCTGTATTTACTTCACATCATGTAGATGTTCATAAAAGCTCAAATATAAGTTGAGGGTTATTATATCAGAAACAGAGAAAACTGAAGAAAAACAGACTTTGCCAGTGAAGATATCAATAACTGAACATAAAAACAGGTGACTGACTTGAACATTTCCATTATGATGAGTATTTCTAACTGGGAATTCGATGTGCTTTACATGTGATGTGTTCCAATATTTTTGCCCATATTGTGTAGATTTAAGTTCAGTCTGTGACATTTTTATTCAGAAATAATGAACAGTGAAGTTCTGAGAGAAAGAACTGTCATAGAGATGCAATTTGTGCTTTTGCATATTTTTGGTATCTAATCATATTAACTACTATTATATACTATACTGTTTATATACTATACTGTACTGTACTAAACTATACTATACTGTTTATATACTACACTGTACTGTACTAAACTATTCTATACAATACTATACTGTATTATACAATACTATACTGTTTATATACTATACTGTACTGTACTAAACTATACTACACTGTTTATATACTATACTGTACTGTACTAAACTATACTATACTGTTTATATACTATACTGTACTAAACTATACTATACAATACTATACTGTATTATACAATACTATGCTGTTTATATACTATACTGTACTGTACTAAACTATACTACACTGTTTATATACTATACTGTACTGTACTAAACTATACTATACTGTTTATATACTACACTGTACTGTACTAAACTATACTATACAATACTATACTGTATTATACAATACTATGCTGTTTATATACTATACTGTACTGTACTAAACTATACTATACTGTTTATATACTACACTGTACTGTACTAAACTATACTATGCAATACTATACTGTATTATACAATACTATACTGTTTATATACTATACTATACTGTACTAAACTATACTGTACTATACTAAACTATACTATATGATAATATACTGTACTAAACTATACTATACTGTTTATATACTACACTGTACTGTACTAAACTATACTATACAATACTATACTGTATTATACAATACTATGCTGTTTATATACTATACTGTACTGTACTAAACTATACTATACTGTTTATATACTACACTGTACTGTACTAAACTATACTATACAATACTATACTGTATTATACAATACTATGCTGTTTATATACTATACTGTACTGTACTAAACTATACTATACTGTTTATATACTACACTGTACTGTACTAAACTATACTATGCAATACTATACTGTATTATACAATACTATACTGTTTATATACTATACTATACTGTACTAAACTATACTGTACTATACTAAACTATACTATATGATAATATACTGTACTAAACTATACTATACTGTTTATATACTACACTGTACTGTACTAAACTATACTATACAATACTATACTGTATTATACAATACTATGCTGTTTATATACTATACTGTACTGTACTAAACTATACTATACTGTTTATATACTACACTGTACTGTACTAAACTATACTATACAATACTATACTGTATTATACAATACTATACTGTTTATATACTATACTATACTGTACTAAACTATACTGTACTATACTAAACTATACTATATGATAATATACTGTACTAAACTATACTATACTGTACTGTACAATACTATACTACACTAAACTATACTATGCTATAATATACTGTACTGTACTTAACTATACAATACTATACTATATTTAACTATGCTATACGATACTATACTACACTGTACTTAACTATACTATATTATATTAAACTATGCTATACTGTACTATACTAAACTACACTATGTTAAACTATACTATAGTATACTGTACTGTACTATACTATACTGTACTTAACTATACTATACGATACTATACTGTACTTTACTACACTATATTATACTACATTAAACTATACTATACTGTACTTAACTATACTGTAGTATACTATACTATACTATATGATACTATACTGTACTATGCTAAACTATAGTAAATTATACTATACTATAATATTGCTCATAAACCTCCAAATGTTGTGATGTAACTAGTTATACAGGGTGTCCCATAAGTCTCCATACATAGGAAAAATAAACGTTTCTTGACATAAACCATTTTTATTTATATAATATGCTCTATATGACTGCCATTTTGTCCGGAACACATTTCAATGCGTGTCCTCCACTGCTGAAGAACTATAAAGAAGAAATATAAAGAAATACATGTTAGAACCATGGAATGTATTATGTCTCCTATGTATGGAGACTTATGGGACACCTTGTAGACATAAGAAATTAAGCAGGAATTAAAACAGGTTGTAGAAATCCACTCGATTTTTGCCAATATGAATATAAAGAAAGCTTTGCAGCACCTGGAGGGTTCAAATTCAAACTTTTTGAACTATTAAGGTCCAAATACACAAAAAAATGAACCAACGACTAATAAAAGTGGGGTTAACAAAATATGACCCTTTTAACACAGTTTAACTGTACTATAAAAAAAAAAAAATCAATTATCAAATAATTATGCATTGTTTCAGTGCACAAAGTACTTATTTTGAAAAGACTTTCATGCAAAAAGTGTGTGGATGATTTAATGGTCGCAGCCATATTGACATGGGTTAAAAAAATAAAAATAAAAAAAAAAAAAACTGGCTGGGGTGGGGGGGGGGTATAATCCACCAGGGAGCAGAAAACAGGTACAGTGCTCCCTTGCCAATTCGCGCTTTAAGTTCCGCGGTTTTAGTTATTCGCGGATTTTTCAGAAATATTCATCAAAAAATAAAAAAATCAAGAAAAAATCGGGGAAATTCTGCGAAAATCCACCCCACAGCAGACGAGAGGCCGCAGCTGCCAGCGAAACGTCAAACGATGACTCAAAGCCTCCTGTAAGCAACACGAGAAACGCAGACGGCCCAGCAACCGCTTACCCCGAGCGAGAGAGAGAGAGAGAAAATGTAGAAATGTCAGTTCATGCATGCCCATGTATGTGTTTGTGTGTGTTGATGCTCGAGACCAAAGAGAGAGAGAGAGAGAGAGAGAGAGAACTGATTCGTTTCTTGTGCGTATGAGAGGAAAAGAGAGCTGGGAGTAGATGTGCACGTTCGTGTGTACGTATACGATGGATAAGCGTCACGAATGAAGAGAGGAGAGAGTACGTATCAGCTGTTAGTACGTATGCATGTGTGTGTGTGTTTTGTTTACTTTCTACATTCTTTTCTTTCAGATGTTTTACAGTACGTACATGTACATGTATCCGATCTATATATATGCATGTATACATGTACTAATCATTGTTTTCTTTTATATATATCTCATTTATTTCATAATTATTACATTTGCAGTACTTATATACTATTTATAGATACATACATACATGTACCTAGGTCTAGGATAGGCTCGGGGGGCTCCGGCTCCAGTTCGCGGATTTTCGATTTTCGCAGGGGGCGCCGGTCCCCATTAACCGCGAAAAATAAGGGATCACTGTATGGGGTCACATACTGTACAAAAGATTTTTAAGGAAAGTATTGATCTTGTCGATAAGCTAGAGGTCTAAGAACCTGGTGTAGCAAATATGATGTAGCAAATACAAATGGTTTTATAGGGTTAAAATCCACTAGTGACCCATTTTAAGGTTGGAGTTAATGTTATATTCAATCTATGCTTGAACTGATGTTTACTTTGTATTTCAGCCTCTGGAAACTGGATTAATTTTATTTTTCTTTCTTTGCACAACACAGCATGGATTCCATTTGTTTTTATGCAGTGCAACACCTGCATCATGAACAAACCTGGCATTAAAAAGAAGAAGGAAAAAGAAAACCTTCTGAGAATTGTTGACATTAAAGATTTTGCACAGTCTGAACTGAACCAGGGGACAAGACAAAAAAAACACTACCATCCTTTTATATTCCCCCTGAAAAGTATTTTTAAACAGACACGTCTGTGGTTGTATTTGAATTTAACTTTTGAGGAGATGAAGCCATGACATTATTAAGTCTGAAAATTTGCACCTCCAAAAATATTATCATTAGTGAAACCCTTGTATCTGTTTTCTTGTTCGAAGCCCTTCAAATCAATTTCCATCACAAACCTGCTTTCCCTCAGGCATTTGTTGCTTTTACATTTTAGAGCTGCTATACTTTGGGAGCACTGAAATAAATCACATCAAATTGAACTGAATCAAATTGAATCATGGGCAGAATGTCAGATTTTATGATGTAGTGCATCTCGGCTGAGAGAACGGAAATTGAATCCAATCACTGCTGTTAAATCTTTGCACCTCTAATACCTACAGATGTGCCCGTGCCTTTTTGACAAATAGCTGTTTGCTGAATTAATCCTTAACAAAGACTATTCTCATTTATTTTTAACCTTTAATTCATTTTACACTAGTTTAATGTCAAAATAAGTCATTTTACTGAAAATAAAGTATATGTAGGTGTTATATTTGTGTGTGTATGTGTGTGTGTGTGTAAGGAAAACTGAAGCATCATCAGAGGTTTTTCATTTTCTTCTGTCTTTGAAATGGACCAAACAATACATGTAATATTTCTACACCACACAGGAGACGGTGGATGAATGTTGGAAAGTCTTTTTTTGAAACTTTATTTTCTTTTTTCCTCTCAGAAATGGGCTGGTGCCCTTGGAATAGCTTCACAGGACACAGTTCATGCTAAATCAGATGTTCTTATGCCAAGGAGATAGAATTTTTTTCGTTGCTTTCGAAGTTGTTAAGAATAGGAATCCTGTAAACCTATTATAACCAGAAGCGGCTCTATGAACCCGTTGGAGGATAAGTCAGTACGAAAAGGACACCTTGACACAAGGTAACAACTGAGGGAGTAAGCAGGTCTTGTTAACATTTTTTCACTTCACCACACGTTTAGAACCACATTAATAAAAGGGAGGCCAAGAAATAGCAAACTGCCACTGCAGGAAAATACTGTGTGTGTGTGTGTGTGTGTGTGTGTGTGTATATATATATATATATATATATATATATATATATACACATACACACACATATATATGTGTGTGTATTTTTATATACAGTGCTTGAGATGAGGAGGGATGAAATATAAACGGTCAAAATCATCCCCCTTCTAAAACTGCCATCCCCCCTTTCCATCCCTTACGTCATTTTATCAGTGAATGTGGTTTTACTGTTACTTCACATGTAGGGTGTTTTGTGCATATTAACCCTTCCATGCAAACTGATCACTACAGTGGACAGTTATTCTACAGCTGTTCTCTTGTATATTTATGGGTTTTGTTGTTTTAGTTCCATATCAGCCAACACAGAGGATACTTATGCACCATCCCATACACCAGTGTTTCTCAAACTGTGGGGCGGGCCCCCCAGGGGGGGCGTGAAAGGCTTGCCAGGGGGGTCATGGGATCACTCCCAAGTTTTTTTTTTTCTTCTTCAGGTTATAACATGTAGCAGGTGGAACTAATGTTTTAGCGTTGGAGCACCCTGGACTCATTTTAGGGACGTACAACAGACAAATCTACTGCCATGGTGATTTGTCACTAGATTATACAAAGAGTTTAGGTTTTTAGAATGGACAAGGATTTGACTGGAAAAGATTAATGTGCAATGTTTGTGTTTTTGCAGTTTGTACATTTTGCACTTTAATGCTCTGAGATGTGCAATGGAAACTGGCACATTGCAGCCACTGATATTGTTAAAATGTTCATCTTTGTTACCAAAATTTGTTTGTTGTTCTAAAAAAAAAAAGTAACTTTATTGTCATAGTTGTAAGATAATTGCACATTTCCTATTTATATATGGAAAATATTGTCTCAGGGGGCAATCTTGTTGAGTTAAGTTTTATTGTTCAAGCAAAAATCTAGAATATTTTTAATTTGCTCAACAAATTATTTAAGGAAAAGCAAAAAGTGTTGTTACGATATTAATGTTTCTTTCAATAAAAGTTATAATTTTACCACTGTTACAATGTTATTGGGGTTGAGGGGGGCCTGCAGATGTTTCATCCTCCATAGGGGGGCCCGACAGAAAAAGATTGAGAACCACTGCCATACACTGACATTCCATTACAGTAACTTCATGTTCTTGATAAACCTGATCTGCAGTAACCTGACTGAGTGTAAATGAATGGATAATTATTAGACTGTAATTAACAGTTTTCATAAACAAATAGTTTTTTAAATATTATCTCCATGATGTGAGTAAGAACTAGTATTAGAGTATGATAAAAGGTGAAAAAACATCAGATTAGATGCATCAAAAATGCTTTTGTTTCATAGTTTTCACACAGTATATCACTTTCTGATACTGTGTTTTAAATACTTGTTTCTTTGCTTCAAAAATTAAACACATGGTATCCAAATGAATGGACATTTTTGTAACTCCATGAAAATAAGGTTAATTAAAAAAAAAAAAAAAAAATCAATCTCATTGTTTTTTTCATGCCTAAAGAGGAATAAAAACACCCAGGAAAAAAATATTTACTAAGCTTCTCATAATTCATGCATCAAAGGGTTAATTAAAAGACTGTGGGTGAGAGGGCAAACACACATGCAATAACAAAACTTGATTTCTTGTTTTATTACTGTTCTTTGATTAACGTCAGTAAGCGACCAGGAGGACGAAGCTCTGAGGGACTTCTAGTTTTCAAAAAAGTCAAAGAATAATGTTAAAGGTAAATGAAGAGTCATCAATCATTACTTTTATTTGCCCACAACGGTCAAAGCCAAAGGTAGATCTCGTGATATAACCACACAGCTAACGTTAACATTTGAAGCTTACATTTTCTGTCTTGCTAACTAACATTAGCTAGCTAACAGCTTCATTAGCACTGATATAATGTTAGCTTTGGCTTGACATTTAGGAGCCGTTTACACATAGCCGGTTATCTGGAAAAACAGATTTTTCTCTGTGTTTGCGCCAATCGTTTACATGACAACGATGGCCACACCCACTGAAAATGAAGGTTTCTGAAAACTTGACCAAAGTGGAGATTTTGGGAAATGCCCATTTTCTTGTTCGGGTGTATCCAGGTGAAAACAGATTGACAGGTGGCACACAGAACCCTCGAATAGAGGGAATGCACATACGTCACTTCCCCCCTGGGCCACGCCCCTCTAAGTCAGACCGAGTGGCAAAAACAAACCGGCTCTACATGCCGGAGCATAGCAGTAACTAAAGCAAGACCCGGAAAAATGTGGAATATAACATGAAATTAAAGACAACTGGACTGGACATGGATCCATACAAGCTACCAAACAACAAGTGGTCTACGAACATTGATATGTGGCCGGAAATCACGTATCCTGACATTTATATGAACCTGATTTCAACGCCAAGAAAATCCACAATGCAAAGGCTGAAAGCATAGAAAAGACAAAGAGTTGTTGACATCCTCGTCATCGTTAATTAGAGGATTACAGCTGGCGAGCGCTTTCAATTCAACATACTATTGTTTTTGAGGTTTTGTGTCAGTGCAGATGTATTTTCTTGGCGGTGATTGCCAAGGTAAAGGCCCAGCAGTAGTGCTCACAGTTCACTACTGATTTACTGGAGTTGAACCCTTAGTATTGACCCAAGTGAGTGGATGATCTACTGGTACTGTGGAGATTTAAGTAGAGTTTACATCAAATACTTGATACAACACAGATACAACAGCTTTGTGCTCGAGTACCCCCTTATCTGGAAAACTAGGTTAGCCTCAGTTTAAGCTAGTTTACAAATTATGTAGAGCACAAGGTTCATAATCACACAACTGAAGACAAAAACGTTTCAGTTCTGAAATATAGAACTAAATGACAGATGCTAACATTAAGAGCGTTACTAAGAAGTAACGTTAACCAAAACGATATGTAATTTAAGGTATGATTTTACACAAGAATACAGCATAAATTAACGTTACCTGACACGACTCCAGGTTTCGTTGCCTGGATTCCAGTTATTTCTACAAATTGCAGCGATCCATCTGCTTCTTCTGTCTTTGGCTTTAGGTCGCCGCTAAAACGATAGCTCCGAGTGCTTTTTAAACCTATTTGTGCAATCAATGGCACAACAGCTCTTCCCCATTTTTTAGATTGCTGTAAAGTTTTCGCAGTATTCAAGCCAAAGCCGCTACTCATCTCCCTCTTTCTGCCACTCAGTGGACAGAACCGCGGTGACTTCCGCTGGCGGTGACGTCACGTGCATACCCTCTATAGCATAATTCTACAGCTCTGGCTGCTCACTCATTGGTCGTTTGTCTCACATTTTGCATTGTGATTGGCTAACTGGGCCTAAGCTTCTTGTTACCCCACCTTCTTATATACATCTGCATGTAAAGAAGATTTTTCTCTGGGGGAGGGGGGGGTTAAATATGAGACTAGGCTACTCAGCAAAACAGATCACATTAGTTGAGTCTCGCACCCCCTGCGCTGTCATCAGCACAAATTAACTGTACTCATATGATAAAACCCACCATCCCCCTGATTGTTTTTTTTAACAACTCGAGTACTGTATGCACACTACCAGTCAAAAGTTTGGACTCAGCTGTTTTTTCTTTATTTTCATGACTATTTACATTGTTGATTCTCACTGAAGGGATCAAAACCCATGGAATTATGGAGTTTAAAAAAAGTGAGACATAACTCAAAGCATGTTTTATATTTTAAATTCTTCAAAATAGACACATTTTGCTTTTATTAATGCTTTGCACATTCTTGGCATTCTCTGGATGAACTTCATGAGGTAGTCACCTGAAATGTTTTCCAAAAGTCTTGAAGGAGTTCCCTGTGACGTTGAGCACTTGTTGGCCATCTGTGGTCCATCTCATGCCATTTAAATGAGAAGGTGAGTCCAAACTTTTGACCAGTAGTTTATGTATATTTGACTGCACCACCTTTGGTTTAGATTACAGGAGACATTCACTGTCACATCTTTTTTTTGCCACATAATGCTTATGTAATGTCACAATAAAGTTCATAATATTTTTTCCATCCATAGTTGCATTATTTTTTAATTATTGATGATGAAGAATTGGCATCATCAAATCAGAGTCTGGACTTTATGGAAGTTAATCCATGTGTGAAAATAATATCTCATTCTACCTGAACCATTCTGTCACAAATCTGATGATCCTGATCAACTCTGGCATTGTCCAATCTTTTTGACATTAAAGACATGAGAGGACACTTACTGCATCAGAGTTACATAAACAGCCTGGACAAAAAAAAAAAAAAAAGGAACTGCCTGGATTTAACTAAACAAATAATTCAGATTCTGTAAGTACTGCAGTGGGTAAGGGAGTTTCAGCTGGAACAGGTTATTGAACCAGTCCAGACTCTAATTTGGGATGTGATGAAGACTTGATGCAGCGGTCCGACTCTGCATCATCAATAATAAAAAATTAATATGACTATGGAGGAAAAAATATCATGAACCTTATTGTGACACTACATAAGCGTTATGTGGCAAAAAAAGATGTGACAGTGAATGTCTCCTGTAAGGGAAGGCTAGGCAGGTTAATTTCTATAGCACCTTTCATGTACTAGACAATGCAAAGTGCTTTACATAAAACATTAAAAGCATTACAGCAGAAGCAATAAAAAGTATAGGCATGAGAAAAAGAAAGAAACAAAGAAACAAACAAAAATATCAGATATATACAGGGTGGGGAAGCAACATTTACAATGAACATTTAGTTGTTTTTTCTCAGCAGGCACTACGTCAATTGTTTTGAAACCAAACATATATTGATGTCATAATCATACCTGACACTATTATCCATACCTTTTCAGAAACTTTTGCCCATATGAGTAATCAGGAAAGCGAACGTCAAAGAGTGTGTGATTTGCTGAATGCACTCGTCACACCAAAGGAGATTTCAAAAATAGTTGGAGTGTCCATAAAGACTGTTTATAATGGAAAGAAGAGAATGACTATGAGCAAAACTATTACGAGAAAGTCTGGAAGATACTATTAAAGAAGAATGGGAGAAGTTGTCACCCGAATATTTGAGGAACACTTGCACAAGTTTCAGGAAGCGTGTGAAGGCAGTTATTGAGAAAGAAGGAGGACACATAGAATAAAAACATTTTCTATTATGTCAATTTTCTTGTGGCAAATAAATTCTCATGACTTTCAATAAACTAATTGGTCATACACTGTCTTTCAATCCCTACCTCAAAATATTGTAAATTTTGCTTCCCCACCCTGTAGATAAACAGATAAAACAGACGAGCAGATAAAACAGATAAAAACTTTTAGCTTAAATGTGCTGCAGACTTTCCTGACCAATGTTTCATCAAATCTGTCAAACCTCAGTCATATCCTCAGTATCATGAATCTGTAAGTCTTTCTGTCATTACTCACCTGAATCTCTTGCATTATGGTGAACAATTTCCAAGTGCCATCCACCATAAACAGTCCATTTGTTTACAAACAAGCCGGGACGTCATTCGGGCATCTTCAGAATTTTGTCGCGACGTGCATTGTGTGAAGCGAAGGCTCGTGCAGCCACCTGACAGCAGCAGCTGGAACAGACACAATCGGTAACGGCAGGAACTCCCTTCCTTCTATGAATATTCCTCCAGCCATTTCCATGTTTCCGTGTGTTTGTTTCGTCCATATAATACCATTTGGTCACGCTGCCACTGCCGCTGCCAGGTGGCTGCGCGAACCTCCGTTTCCCACAATGCATGTCGCGACATAATTCCGAAGATGCCCGAGTGACATCCCGGGTCAGTTTGTAAACACACGGTTTGTTTATGGTGGATGGCACTAAGAAATTGTTCACCGTAATGCAAGAGATTCAGGTGAGTAATGACAGAAAGACTTACAGATTCATGATACTGAGGATATGACTGAGGTTTTACAGATCTGATGAAAAATTGGTCACAAAAGTCTCCAGCACCTTTAAAAGGAACAGTGCACATCTGAACTGATGAATAAAAACTCTATTCAAATGCAGCTGAGAACAACTGTAATCAGCTGTGATCAAAACCAAAGGTGGTCCAGTCCAATATTGCATGTGCCACTTGCGGCGTTCATCGGCGTCCGTCATCGTCATCTGTCGTCCGTTACAAAAATTTCAATCGTCTTCTTCTCTGAAACTACAATTCCAATTGACTTCAAACTTGGTATACAGCTTTTTTTATGATGATGGCAACAAAAGTTAGGGAAATTATTTGGATCTGATTCTGGATTTGGTGCGACTTTGAAAAATTTCCCCATTATAAGAGATAGGAAGTGGATTGATGCAATAACTCAGTAAATATAAATGATATGAAGTTGAAATTTGAATTTTTTACAGATCTGATTGGAATATGACCACAACATGGGCTATTTCTGTAATATAATAAGTACACATAACTGGGTGATAATAAGTGGCATCTGAATACATTTCCCAAAGCTTTTAATTTGGCCGGTAAGCTACAGGGCCATTGGTCCTATTTTTTTTAATTTTTTTTTTGGCCGGGCAAGTGTTATCAATTACTCTGTCAATGTTAAGTTGTCATGCCTGCAGCCAGACGCTAGTCTGGTTTTGTCTGTCTTTCATGTTTGTTTGTCACTTCCTGTTTTATTTTGTTAATTTTTCCCTCATGTGTCTTGTCTGTCGTCTTTACTTCCCTTCCTTGATCGTGTTCACCTTTCCCCTGATTACCTGTCTCCGCCCTGATTTGTGCCACCTGTGTCTCGTTGTCTTCCCTCCCTTTTGTGTATTTAAGTCCAGTCTCTTCCCCTGGTCAGATGCCAGTTTGTATTTCTCGTAGTACTTACCAGCGTTCTGATCTTGTCTGTCTGTTTGATTCCCTGTTTTTGACCCGTTTTTGCCTACCCGGTTTTTTGCCTACTGCCTGCTCCCTGTCGGTTTTGTCTGCCTCATCTGCTCCCCTGGTTCTGATCGCCTAGCCTGACTTTTGGTACGTGAGTTTGTCTAACCCTTATGTCCTGTCACCTGTTTGATAGCTTACCTGTGTATGACCTGTTTCCGCCCCTGACCTCCCTCTGCTTTTCCCTAGTCGGGGAAAAAGGCTCCGGTTACCGAACGGAGAAAGGGATTAACGTCCTCGGCCCGGAGGACGTATCCGAAGAGGAGATCTCCATCTATTATCCTCAAGATTGTGTCACTCATTATCCATTTGTTTGTGAAGTCAGTGACTAATAAATCCCTTGAACTTTATTTTTCGCCTCTGAGTTCTGCATTTGGATTCTGTGCCTGTACTAGCGCCATCACATAAGTATCATACAATGGAAACTACTCAAAGCAATTAATGGCTTCTATGGAACAGGCTTGCGACAGGAGCATTCTGGTACAAATTCTTTTAAAATGACTATAATTCTCAGGTAATCACTTAATACTTCAAGTTGGAGGTGCAAAACTATTTTCTCCTTGTTAAAAATAATGGATAACAAATGCACCTGTAACTGGAGTGGCCATTAAGTGAACAGTGCAGTTCTATAGGCTAGAGCCGCCGTGCTGTGAGGGAAACAACTACAGTGTCCAACTTTCCATCAGTCGTTTGTGTCTAAAAAAATGTACAGGACGAAACACCTGAGCTACTGCTGCGTTCATGTCACATCCTTTGAACCACAACGAACAGAAGGACACATGACACTAAAATGAAAGGAGTTCATCACAGTTACACCAACACACATGTGTAATGTGTCCAAAATGTGTGTATCTGTCTGTACACACAACTACTGACAGCTTTAGATATAGAAATATCCCATAATTCAATGCAGTCATGAAACAACAGACAGTGACAGAACGCTGACAGAGTGTAACAGGTGGTGGTCGGTAGTATTACACACACACACACACACACACACACACACACACACACACACACACACACACACACACACACACACACAGAAAAGTGGAGATGAGATTAGACAGTTACCACGGTTACACACATAGATTCATGGATAGGTTTGTAGATATACATAATACTGTTAATATTGTGTCTATTCATATTTCATGTCTATTTTTATTTAATCCTATTTGAGTTATATTCTCATTTTACTTCTGTTAAATTTTTACATTTTATTTTCTTATTTTACTTTTTAGTTTTGTTGTACTTTCATATTTATTCTTATTTTCTGATGTTTTTTATTCATATTGTTTGCACTGACTGGAGTAGCACTCTTAATTTCACTGAACACATAATGACAATAAAGGCTATTCTATTCTATTCTATTCCCGCAACCGGAAAATACATTTCCAGGAAGTGACATCATAAATGGAAAAATGAACCATGGCATCACTCAGTGGTTTGCGAACTGCTGTTTTGAAGCCAGTGGTTTACATTTTGGCCATTTTTGGAGCCAGAAGTGACCATATTTGGACAAAGGGGGTGGAGCTTTGGGAGGTTAAAGGTGAGCTACTGCTAAGCGCTAGTTCACAACCTAGATAATAAATATAAAATTCATCTTGCATTGTGTAAGAAAGCCATTTTACGGTATTGACAGTTGAACTTTATTCAATAAAATACAAACCCCTCCTGCACACCCGTCGCTGTCTGTACGGTGCGGCCCCTACCTGCCTCACAGAACTCCTCACCCCACACACCTCAGCCAGAACCCGGTCAGGCCGACTGCACTGTCTGCACCTTCCCAGGACTTAGCTCAAGACCATGGGTGACAGGCCCTTTGAGGATACTGCTCCCTGTCTGTGGAATGCCCCCCCCCCCACCAGACCCCCTAAAGCAGGGGTCAAACATATGGCCCGGGGGCCAAAACCGGCCCGCCAAAGGGTTCAATCCGGCCCGTAGGATGAATTTGTGAAATGCAAAAATTACACTCAAGATATAAACAGTCAATCCTTTTACTTTAGGGGCCATTTAAAGCCCTACTTCAGTCTCAAGTGGCTCAGATCAGTAAAATAATATCATATAAACCTACAAATAATGACAATTCCCAATTTTTCCTCTGTTTTCGTGTAAAAAAGTGAAATTCCATGAAAAAGTTTACATTTACAAACTAGCCTTTAACTAAAAATATGAAAAACTAGAAATGTCTTAAGAGAAGTAAGTGCAATTTTACTAATATTCCGCCATTTACTAAAATATTTTGTGTATTTGCAGATCCATTGTGATCTGTAAGTTGTAATGCACATTTACAAATGATGAACAGAGGCCTAATACAGTTAAAATTCCACTTATTTTTCTTAATAAATTTCAGTTTTTTCATGGTTGTTCATGTTATTCACATTTTTAAAAGGACCGTTTATGGATGTAAACATTTCCATAATGTAAATTCACTTTTTTCACTATAAAACATATTGAAATGTTTGGAGTTGGTATTATTTATAAATTATGTTATTAATTTACTGGTCCAGCCCACTTCAGATCATACTGGGGGGATATGGCCCCTGAACAAAAATAAGTTTGACACCCCTGCTCTAAAACAGAGAAAAGTTTGGAGTTGACATTATTTCTATATTATGTTGGTTCGGCCCATTTCAGATCAAATTTAGCTGAATGTGGCCCCTGAGCTAAAATGAGTTTGACACCCCTGCCCTAAAGGCTCCACAGACGGAGGATGCTTTTAAAAAAAAACTTCCCTTTTTAGAAAACCCTTTCCTGGTTGATTTTATTGTACATTGTTGCTGTTTTTGTGGTTGTATTGTGAACTTAGAGATTGGGTGTCAAATGTAAAGTGATTTACAAATAAAATGTATTATTATTATTATTATTATTATTATTATTATTATTATATAAACTGAAACTAACAGTCTGACCCGGTAGATGAGCCTACACACATCAAAACCCTTTATCTGACCTGAGATCTGAGGTTAATGGAATACAAAATTAAAGATGGACAGACCACTTGTTAGATGACCAGAATGAGTACTGGAAAAAAAAAAATGACATTGAACATTTTGGCGCAAGTCTATGGTTAACCAGGGCCTTTTGGAGCCACCGCCACCATCCGTTAGTGGTGTTACAGCTTTAACATTCTCACACATGGGCTTCATGTTGAGGTCCGTGCAACTTAATTCATTCCCTGAGTGCTGCATCCAGGAGGCTACATTCTACTATTCATGTAGATAATGCAGTATTATAGAACAGGTAAAGGATTTCAGATAGACTCTGTGAACTCAAAGGACCAGTTACAGTGATCTTTCTCTCATATTGATCATTTTGACCCAAACAGATAACGGCTAAAATTTACTTAGGGGGTCAAATGAGTGGCCATTTTTGTGGGAAAAAAAAAAAAAACGTTGTAAGAAATGCATAGAACTGTGTTGAAATAATGCTGATCCATTTGTGCACAGACTACTGATATTATTTGACAGTGGAAGCTATATTTTCAGAAATATTGGATTTTCAATAGCACGTGTATGTGAAAACTTTTGCTGGTGGACGGACGTGACATTACCTATGATGATCTGGTCAGTACCAGTACTTTATTAGTAATAAACTTATAGACTTGCTATTGCTAATTCTCCTCTTATTCATAAATGTTAGTATTGTGGATCTAAAACAATAACAGCTGACACAAAAACACAAAATGTGGCAGTGGACGGATGTGACATGGTTGTTACAGATCCCATCATACTGATGCTCAGCAGCCATGTCACCGTTTCCACAAATGATCCCTGTGCAAAAACTAGGATCAGAATTATTTATTATATAGTTTATCATCATACTAAAGAGTAAATAACAATATAGAATTATTTCTTTATAAAAATGCTTATTATTAGAAAACTGTTGATTTACAAAGTGACATGTGACATTCTTAATGTATGTATTGGCGTAACGTAAGCAGGATGGATCAGCACCATACTCCATATTGAACCTGTAAAAATAAAACATGTGATATGTAGGATAGAATCTGGTAAGAAAAACTGGGGAATCTAAAACAATAGAATATTTGTTTTTCAGGTAAATTCAGTTCAAATATAACTTGGCCATTTGTGACATGAAAATATAGTATTAATTGTGATGAAACTGGACATTTTTGAGCTGAAAACATAGTTCATACGAGCATCAACATGTTGCAACAGAACTGAAATCCTGTAAATTTACATAACTTGCATTTACCAACACAAAGTTCCTTTGGGGATTCACTTATATTGATTTCTTATGCACAAAGACATAAATAAGACCTCTAAGCACATTTTAGCTGATAAGAATATAATGATGACTATACTATACTTGTATCAGTAAGTGTATTATCATGGTTTCCAGCTTTAAAGCAAAATCATGGAACTTTTGCTCGTGGGGTTCCCCTTCTGTCAAGAAACAGTATTGTCTGTAACAACTGTCGTAAAATCTGTATCTTGGGAATACTCGCTCATTTGTTGACAAGCCATTGATTCTGGCAAACTTCTTGAGGCAAGGCAATTAATGTCTTCAGGCCAAGTAAAGTAGCCCTACAGCATTTTATACAAACATTATTATTTTATTTTTAAAAATGTAAGAAATGGAAAAACAGAGCAAATTAACAGATCTATATAACCGACTGCTGATTGTGGGAATGGATAGCGCATAAACAAAAAGATACGATTTCAATAACATGACCTGAAACAGTTAGCTTAAATGCAGAAGATTTTATAGAAGAATTTATCCTTACTAGTCCAACAGTAACAGGTTCAGGTCTCCATGGGTGGGGCATCTCCCCTCCTGTTTCAGCTCATGCTGGGTCAATATTCACTCTAGTCTGGCCTCTTCTTTTATCATTCTCACACTTCCTTTTCTTTGTGTCTTCGGACAACACCCTTTAACCTCTGTGCTTTTCTTGCCGCTTCCATCATGAACATTAGCCTGTTTGTAGCTTTCCTTCACTCATAACTTCATTTTCCTGCCTCGTCTTCTAAAGGTGGAGGGGGCGGTGACGTATGCCGTAAAGCAGTCAGGCGATACAGACGCTCTGGAGCAATGACGAAAGGGTAATTGAACCTATTGTGAGTTGTTGTTCCACCAAAGTGACCTGGAAACTACAGGGGTTGGACAAAATAATGGAAACACCTTAAAAAATCAACAAAATATAATTTAATATGGTGTAGGTCCGCCTTTTGCGGCAATTACAGCCTCAGTTCTCCGAGGTATTGATTCATACAACTTGTGAATTGTTTCCAAAGGAATTTTAAGCCATTCTTCAGTTAGAATACCCTCCAACTCTTTTAGAGATGATGGCGGTGGAAATCGACGTCTTACTTGAATCTCTAAAACTGACCATAAATGCTCAATAATGTTGAGGTCTGGGGACTGTGCCGGCCATACGAGATGCTCAACTTCATTAGAATGTTCCTCATGCCATTCTTTAACAATTCTAGCTGTATGGATTGGGGCATTATCATCTTGAGGTGAAGGTGTTTCCATTATTTTGTCCAACCCCTGTATAGTTTAAAGGCTGAAAAACTCCATAGTATTGCTTTAAGATGAAGATACGATTGAGGTGTAATATGTTAAAGAAGTTGTATGTAGGTTTGTGGCCAAACCTGGAACTGCAATCACATTCAAAATACTGTGGAGTGTGGTATAAATTTGGTTTGATCATGTAATAGTTTGCTATACTATGTTGCAAATAAAGGTTACTTTTTGGCAATATTTAGTCTATATAATGTATATTATTATGGACGGAGGCAGAAAAGCCAGGTGTAGATTACTGCACAAAGAATTTGATTTTCCTTGGTCAGGATATGTACAGTCAGTCCAGCTTGGATTTATAAGACTGACAATTATTACTGAACAAACAAGAACTCAAACTATGAATTATGAAAGAGCTGCAGCATCTGAAACTGACCACAATGAACATTTGAAAGATAAACAGAACCACAGTGCTTCAGTTTCAGCTTCACAGTCTGTCATGTCTTATGGATTGGGATTGTCTCTCTCAACTCACCAAATATTTTTATTTATAAGTTTTTTTTATTTTATTTTTATCAATTACTAGAAATTTCAGGCAACTCTATTTGAATTCCAGACGACCCCACATGGGGTCCCGACCCCAGGGTAGAAAAACAGTGACATAAACATTACTTGTGGGCTGACAATTAGCTTTTCAAATGTGAATATTCTGGCGGGACTACTACTGTCAGTGATATCAGTATTTGAAATGAACATGATTCCTTAAAGGTGGGGCGTGAGATGTTTTCCTGGAGCATTTTTTTACCGTATTGTTTAAAATCTCCTTCCCACCCTAATTACAACCAATTAATTAAATGCTCTAACACAAAAATAAAAAAATGTGGTCGCCTGTGGAACAGACAGGACTGAAAAAACACCATCCAACTGTTTTGATCGCCCAATTGAAATGATTGAATGGTAATATGTCTATCAAACTCAACTGCCATTTGCCCCTCCCCCCTCCCCCATCTGTTCGTACCCCTCTTCGTACATGAATCGTGCGTTCTCAGAGGTTTGGAGCACTTGTACAGGAAACTAAGCCAGAGCCAGAGCTTGGTTATATTAGTTATATTAGGATGGAAGGTTCACCGGCAAACTGTTTTGTCACTAACATAAATCACTAGGAAATGTAACGTTAGTCAGATAGGTCTGAACTGGGGCTGTTCTGTAAGAGCAGAGGTGTTGGAGGAGACTGAATGAGGTATGCATGGATCGGAGCCAGAGCCGGGGCTGTACGGGGCCGGAGCTGGGTGAATTGTTGCTGTGCAGCGTTCATGAACCCTCGAGAACAAGCATTGTGTGTGCCAGTACTCTGGAGGCGTGGCTTCGGGGGGATGTCTGAAGAAAGGGGCTTGGACTTTTGAATTGAGTATTTTCAGAATGTAGCTTGCTCAAACTGAAGATCTCATACCCCACTTTTAATGTCTGGTGACAGTCAGGGTCATTTTATGATTACTTGGAACCAGTGGCGGCTGCTCATCTTTCAGACAGGGAAGCTCATTGTCGGCTTACATCAAAAAAAAAAGTCAAGTTATTTAAACATAAATTTGGCCCTCCGTTCCTTTTTAAGAAAATGGTCAGTGACCTTATTGTACCAAGTAGGCGTCTTTTCCAGGGACTGGACCAGTGTCCTCTGAATGTCCAGCAGAGCTAGGCTGCTTAGATTGCCTTGGCCCATTGTGTTGTGGGTGTAAGACTTCAGCCTTTTAAACAAGAGACGCTCCTTTCACTCCAACCTAGCCGACAGTTTGATTGATTTAACTATCTACAAAACGATATTAAACTTGAACAAGAAATGATTAAATTATGGAACTGAAACAAGAAAACGCTGAAATTATGTTAAATTGAAAAAAGGAAGGACAATGAGTGTGTTTTATTTACAGTGCAAGAAATGAACAAGTAATTTTGTAGTGGTTTCTCTGATTTCACAGCAGAATGTGTGGCGGTATTAAACTGAACTGTGTCAGTGAATGAGTAGATCTGAAAAATAGCTGTCAATCAAACGGGATTCAGCCTTTCGACTGATCATCCAATCAGCACGTGGGATTCTGGTGTCCAACCCGGCCGAGCTCCGCCCACAGCTCCATTCACCCACAGATGCTGAGCATCTGGGGGTGGGACAATATCGTGGCATTTATCCAATTATCGTCCAGTTTTGAGGCAATGAAAAAAACTGTTCCACTCAGTCCCATTGAAGCCCATAGATGCCTGGTGTCTACGGGCAAATGCACTGACTATAGATCGAATGAGAAAACAGCACAACGGGAATGTATGAGAAGTGAACAACATCGAGTCCGCTGATTTGTGATAAAGCTGATTCTAAACGAACTCGTCTTTGAGATGAACATGTTCTAACACATTTGTAGTCAATGAAATGTCAACACAACCGTACATATTTAACCATTTAATTTTTTGTAATTTTAGAGGAAGCCAAGCTTCCCTTGCAGTCTGAGAAATCGCCTCTGCTTGGAACATAATTCTTACATACAGCTCCTTTAAATGTCTTACTCATTTTTAGATACATTCTCACATTTTCTATATTTGACTCGTGAGCGGCACATGGAGCTTCCTGGATCAGACCTATCAGCAGTGTTGGGAATAACGGTGTTAAAAATAGCATTACTAACACTGTTATTATTTTCCAGTAATGGGTGATCTAATGAATTACTATTTGAAACTTTACAATACCGTTACTGTTACCGGCAGTGAAATGTGGTGCGTTACTATGCACTGATATCTAACAGCTGTTATCTGTCCTGGCTCGCTCAGCCAGGCACGAGAGATGTGACGTTCGTGGACGAGTCAAGTCTTTTGAACGGCTCTTTTAAGTGAATGATAAGAACCAATTCGTTGTGAGCCGTTCATTTTCGAGCCGTTCTTATATTCAGATTGCCCACACCGCCTTCATGCTTCACCTGTGTGTCCATGAGTCTGAGTTGTCCACGCTGCCTTCACCTGAACGACTAATGACATCTGCGAGTTTGAGTTGTCCACGGCACACCCCATTCACTTGAACGCAGCTACGTGCACAGCTAATTTAGGGGAGGAGTTATCAGTGAGTCCGACTGACTGGACTGAAGACATTTACCGCTGGATCAGAGAGGAGCGACTGGAAAAAGTGGAGATGTGGGATTAACTGGAGGAGTATCTTCTTCCTATAAATGCAGATATGCACTTATGTGGTGGACCCCAGCCGGGCCCTGGTGGACCCCAGCCCCACCAAAGTCATGGTATTCAGTACCTGTCTGCTGTTCTACTCTATGCAACTGGCCCGTGAAACACGCTCAAAAATCAGTTTCCTTTTACATATTTGAAGGTTTTTCAAAAAAGTAACACAATAATTACTTTCGCTGGTAACTAATTACATTTATGAAGGAGTAATCCCATTACTAATTCAATTACTTTTTTTTTTGGTAAAGTAATTAGTAACTATAATTACTTTTTAAAAGTAATTTGCCCAACACTGCCTATCAGCGCTAGAGCTGTAAACGCTCATTTGGGTCTAAGTATTTAGCACAAACAAATGTTCAATGCAAACTCAAATTCCAGTCAGTCACTGTGAATTGCTAAGGAAATACTTCCAGGATCTGTGTCTGTGCTGCATTAAATCTTTTAGTTCGTCTTCAAAAATAAAACTAAAAGTTGTATTTGAACTTCTTTAAAGTTTAAGTAACATGTTTCAGTGTTGAGGAAATGCTTGGAGGGATAAACTGGGGATGCTCTTCCTCTTGGTGCTGCTTTGCTTTAATGAACCCATTGTCTTTGTTCTATATCATTAGTGCTTTATGTATAGTTTTTATTTTCTTAGTCTTATATCCTCTGCCTGCTGTTTTTATACATATATATATAACTGTGCATTTTATCATTGTTTTATGGGTTTGTGCGTTATGCTGTTTTGATAAGTGCCTTCCAAATAAAGTGCATTATTATACTATTATTGTAAATCCATTGCATGCTGAGACCGACTCCTCCATTTTAGCCCCATCATATTAGGACAAATGTGCAGATAAATGGACTAAAATGGAGCAAGTTCTCCAAAAACCATTTAGGTTAATGATGAGCTACCTTCCTCCCGTATTTGTATTCTATCATATACACACTCCATTCCATCTTTGTGCCACCTTTTCGAACATTTCAGCTTTAAATCTCTGCTCAAAGTACTCCACAACTTTGTTTGGAGTGAATTTTTCTTCGGCCATGACAACGCTGCCAGGCCTAACACTGAATGTCAGTCTGGACAATTGATACGATAAACCCAATTGAAACTTTCAATCTCCCTCCTGCTGATAAGAACAGAGGGAGTCTGCGAGGGGGGGTGGGGGGTGGGAGGAGGGAGACTCTCTTTTCTTGACGGCCTAGTGTCAGTAACAGCACAATCTCCATTAGACTGGCGAGGAAAACAACATTTGCCGGCAAATCTCCCGCAGTTCAGCTCAATACATTTTCTACAGCGATGCGGTTGCAGTTTTCAGAGGAAGGTGAGGAAACTTTTGTGATTTATTGTGTTTTTGTTAAGACTGCTGACATAAGACTGAGGCTGTTTAGGAAACGGAAACTGTACAGTGATCAGCGCAGTAATGAAATCTCAGGCATTGGAGATTTATTCAAATCTGTTGTACTTATTGTTTTCTTACACATCAACAAAGGGTTTTTTTTTTTAGCTGTAACACATCTATAAGACAAAGTCTGCTTCACTAACCTGGGGGTGCGGATTTGGGAGGATGTGTTTATCATGTAGAAATACCATTTTAGAAGCGTAGCATTCCCATTTTCACCCATACTCAACACTGATGGGCAGGACATCCTCACCCACTGCTTCATCAAATTAGATCCTGGTTTGTGATCTTCCTTTTTCAGGTACTGAAACTAAATGGAAGGAATGATATTTTAGGACAACAGTAACAATACCACGCTGTAACAACACAGGATCAATTGTAATCTAATAGAAGTTAATGATGTCCGATACCACAGATTCCCTTTCCAATCCGATACCAAGTAAAATTCAGGCTAGTATCGGCGATACCGATAATTGGCACAAATATACTTAATGTCTGGAAAATCTACAAAAAATGTAATAAATAGTGTATTTCAAATCATAATATACAAGACATGTGAATAATTATTGTTTAATTATTAAGAACTATTACGATACTGATCCAAATAATTACACAATTATAATTATACGCATGAGTAATCACCTTTGACCTGGTACAATGATTACATACAGAGTCCCAGTTACATTTCATCTATCAAGAATAAATCACATTGTCACAATCATTTCATGAGAAGAGGTAAACATATTTTATTCCGACTTGATGGGCATCATCACAACATCAGGGTACAAACAGCTGTGTGTTAACAGGGATATCAGTGTTATGGCCGTTGTCTTTTTCCAAAGCGTAAAACCTGGAATATACTCTATATAAGCTAGGGATGCACCGATACCACTTTTTTCCAGACCGAGTACGAGTACATCCTTATATACAGTCAGGATAAGAGACCACACCTCCTCTACTCTTATCCTGAATACTGGTACTCCACAGGGGTGCATCCTCAGCCCCTTCCTTTTCTCTCTTTTCACACATGACTGTTCCCTCATCCATACCAGCAACACCGTCGTCAAATTTACCAATGACATCATCGTCATAGGACTGATTAAGGATAAGGATGAGTCAGTGTAGGGGGGGGGGGGGGCATGAACACACCCAAAACCAAGGAGATGGTAACAGACTTCAGGAGATTGTTTTTAATCGTACCTTGTATATATCCTTTATTCCCTGTATACATCCTTATATGTCATATATATTTCTTATCTATAGTTTAGACTTAGCTTTTTGAATATATTACTTATACTTGGTAGTATTTTAGTATGTTATCTTTGTAGTTTTTTTATATTGTCAATATTTTTCAGTATGATTTTTTTGTGTTATTTTAATTGTCTTTTTTTTTTTTTTACTTTAAATCAGTGGTTCCCAACTTTTTTTTTTGGCTCGTGACCCCATTTTAACATCACAAATTTCTGGCGACCCCAGACATTCAAAGCGGAGACTGTTTTTTTTTTTGTTTTTTTTTTTGGCTAAAATTAATTTGTTTTTGATCATTTAATAGTTTGCTATACTATGTTGCAAATAAACATTAATTTTTGATGACATTTAGTCTATATAATGTATATTATTGTGGACATAGGCAGAAAAGCCAGGTGTAGATTACTGCACAAAGGGAGAATTTTATTTTCCTTGCTCAGGATATGTACAGTCAGTCCAGCTTGGATTTACAAGGCTGACAATTAATACTGAACAAACAAGAACTCAAACTATGAATTATGAAAGAGCTGCAGCATCTGAAACATTTGACAGGTAAACAGTACCACAGTGCTTCAGTTTCAGCTTCACAGTTTGTCATGTCTTTTATGGATTGGGATTGTCTCTGTCAACTCAACATATATTTTTTATTAGTAATTTATTTCTATTTTTATCATTACTAGAAATTTCAGGCGACCCCATTTGAATTCCAGGCAACCCCACGTGGGGTCCTGAACCCAAGGTTGAAAAACACTGCTTTAAGTATTTGCTGCTAAACAGAAACAGAGCTGCTAAACTGATTTTCATTGTTCCTGTAAAAGTGACAATAAAGATCTATTGTACTGTATTGTATCACATTGCATCACATCGAATAACATTGTATTATATTGTATTGTATTGTATTGTGTTGCATTGTATTGTATTCTAAACTATTCTACATTAAACTCTAACAACCATTCCATTGTAGCATCTTCCAAGTGTTAGAACATTACGTTTCTGAATTTTGGAAAAAATGTAATTAAATACAGACATTTTTAACTGATTATAATAAGTACAGTACAAAAGAAAATGTTTTATTGTCATCTTCAAGGTCCTTTGGATGAATTCCTATTCACAACTCGGCAATTAAACACCTTTGACTCCTTGGTAGATTCACAGTAACATAACGTTCAGGAGTAAAACGATCCTTGATTTGTATATAACTTCAAAATGTAGGCTTCAGTAAAACATCTTTTAATCATTTCTCTACAGGTTGTTCCAATTGTGGTCATGTTACACAGTAAGCGATATAACATGTCATTCATCCACCTCTGTAGTCCAAGGTACATTGTATTTACTCCATAGAAAAACATTGTCATCCACTCTATTATGGGCTATACTTCCTGAGTCTTACACTGTCCTTTAGCTCCACTTCAGTTCACATTATAGCTTTATTCACAGTCACGTACTGGGTACATGTGCTATATCCTGCATGGATACATACTGTGTACGACAGGCTATTGTAAACAACAGGATGGATGGATGGATGGATGGATGGATGGATGGATGGATGGATGGATGGATGGATGGATGGATGGATGGATGGATGGATAGATAGATAGATAGATAGATAGATAGATAGATAGATAGATAGATAGATAGATAGATAGATAGATAGATAGATAGATAGATAGATAGATAGATAGATAGATAGACGAGATGGAGTGATTGATAGATTCAGTTTCTCTATGAGTTTTATAAATCAACCAAATGGGGGCGCATTTGTTAAAAATCAGTTTTTTGGGCCTAAATAAAGCAATAACAGGCCGATTGGGATCAAACTTGGTTCAAATTGATCGTCTTACAAACGTCCATGTTCTGTCTACCATCCAGAGTTCACGTGGTGTCATTTTCATTCACTAGGTGGAGTTCTGTGGGAAAAAAATGGTTCTCTGACCATTATTCTGCCACTGTCAGGTCCATGTAGGTCAAGCTGAGTTCATATCAATTGTCTAACAATTATCGTGGATAGATTTACATACAGCAGAGGATTTGTGGAATATACCCTTGCTGTCGGGAAGTGTAAGCATCATTTTTTAACATAGTAATATATAGAATGATATAATAATAATAATAATAATAATAATAATAATAATAATAGTCTTTATTTATATAGCACTTTTCATACATTAAAAACTGTAGCACAAAGTGCTTTACATATCAGTTTAAAAATCAGTACCGCCCCCCACCCACCCACACACACCCACACACACCCACACACACACACACACACACACACATATATATATATGCAAACCCACAAGCTCACACATACTTAAGAAGACTGACTGAGCACGGGTAGACCAGAACAAAAATGTAAAAGTATAAGAGGAGGCGCTGTCTCAGGGAGCCATCCGCACCAGGAGGCAGCCGCCGACCTCGGCGACCAGGCACCAGCAACACAGCCCCGCATCCCAACCAGTGGGAGAGGGCCAACTGGGACCCCCACCCACCAGAAAGGAGCGGACCCCAGTGAGAGAAGGCGCCACAGCCCCCGGAGTCCACAGCCGCCCCCCGGCATGGAGGGCTCCCTCTGATGAAACACCAGAGAATAAGAAACATTAAAAAGATATAAAAGAACTGATTAAAAGAAGCTAAATTTAAGACATATATGAAAATAATAAAAATAATAAACATTTAAATGATAAAACAGAAGCACTGGTTAAAAGAATCTTAAGATATACAGGGGTTGGACAAAATAATGGAAACACCTTAAAAAATCAACAAAATATAATTTAATATGGTGTAGGTCCGCCTTTTGCGGCAATTACAGCCTCAATTCTCCGAGGTATTGATTCATACAACTTGTGAATTGTTTCCAAAGGAATTTTAAGCCATTCTTCAGTTAGAATACCCTCCAACTCTTTTAGAGACGATGGCGGTGGAAATCGACGTCTTACTTGAATCTCTAAAACTGACCATAAATGCTCAATAATGTTGAGGTCTGGGGACTGTGCCGGCCATACGAGATGCTCAACTTCATTAGAATGTTCCTCATGCCATTCTTTAACAATTCTAGCTGTATGGATTGGGGCATTATCATCTTGAGGTGAAGGTGTTTCCATTATTTTGTCCAACCCCTGTATATATTAAATATAACTATAAAACCTTTGAGTAGATAAAACAGAAGCATCAGTTAAAAGCCAAATTAAAAAGGTGGGTCTTGAGCCTGGTTTTAAAAATTTCTACATTCTCTGCGGCCCTGAGGTTCCCTGGCAGGCTGTTCCAAAGGCGAGGAACATAATGCTGAAAAGCTGCCTCGCCATGGGTTTTTGTGTTAGCTTTTGGAACTTTTAAAAGGCCAGTGCCAGAGGACCTCAGGGTCCACGAGGGTTCATAGGGTAAAAGCAAGTCTAAAAGATACGAAGGCGCAAGACCATTAAGACATTTAAAGACTATTAAAAGGACCTTAAAATCAATCCTGAAACACACGGGGAGCCAATGCAGTGATTTTAAAACCGGTGAAATGTGAGCCCACCTTCTGGTCTTCGTCAGCACTCGAGCGGCTGAATTTTGAAGAAGTTGCAGTTGTGAGATTCTATCTTTGGGAAGACCACAAAGCAGGGCATTACAGTAGTCAATCCTACTGGAAATAAAAGCATGCATCAGCATCTCCGTGTTGGCTCGAGAGAGAACTGGACGGACTCTGGCTATGTTCTTAAGATGGTAAAAACCTGTTTTTACAATAGATTTAATGTGTGGGATGAAAGTGAGCTCAGAGTCAAACATAACGCCCAGGTTTTTTGAACGAGACTGATCATATTGACTGTCTATGTAACATTTACCTGACCATTAGCGTGTTTGAGTATTTCAGACTACAACAGTGTGATTTCTTGTTCCAAATCCTCATTTGTGTGAAAATACATCCGCCCTATAATTGTTCTGTGTACTTATGCAGTCACTCGCCTGCAGTCCATGGCCGCTGTTGTCTACGTTTCCTCAGCTGCATATCCATATTTAATGTGTGTAAACATGGAACTCCAGTCCAAACTCCAGCAGAACAGGTGGCGGTAATGCATTAATTACACAAATAACAACCCGCCATTCGAAAAAAGTGGAGGAAGATAACAGTCATGTTTCGTGGGATGCAATATATCACAAAAAAACCTCAAGCCAAAGTAGCACACATCTAAGTATCTTTGGACTTACTGCTTTAGGTCAAAGTCGGTCTAGCAGTCGTATGTACTGAGGCTGTTTCACCTCAGCTTCAACTCTTCACATTTGTGTTTTTCAGATTTTGCCAGAATTGGACTTTACACTTTAGTGTTTCTTCATAAATTCCGAGTTGTTTTGCTGTCCTGTGAGTCTCTGAACCTGGGTCCTGACAGTTACAGATTGCTTAGACTGTTCCAGAGGAGATAAGTAATTCAGCTTTTTAATTACTTTATCAGCATTATGGAAATTACTATATACTCATTATTTTTCCGTGAAATTATTTAAACTGCATGATAAAGTTGATATTTTTAAGTTCCGAAAAGAAAAGTCTTTAACGAATAAAGACCCAAACATCCACCATTGACCAAAACCGTCTACTGATAAAACCTGTTTAATACCTGCTGATCCATTAATCCTATCAATACATGTAAATAATTGGTGTAAAATACAGTTTGTCATCTTTTCATGGTCATCAGATATGACCCATTTGGACATTCAGAGGCTTCGTAGTTACCGTGGAAACACTGTCATCTTCTACAACATTGATTCATCAGTAAAACCCATGGAGTTGGATCAACGACAGTGGATGGACACACTGGGTTTATGTTCAGTTAATGATAGATTTTACAGGAAAAAAATCACATTTTTCTTCATTTGTCTCTTTTTTTGGATATAATAACCCTCAAATTTAACTTGAGCTTAAAAATTATATCAATATTCATCTACTATAAAAATATAATAAATCAGGACAATGGATGTTTTTTTCAACTTTTGCTCAAAGTTTAGACCCTAATGTTAATAAAAGTACATCAAAAGTGTATTTTAGTGCAAACTTTAATGTTCAAACATGATTTTTAATCTTTGTGGGGTGAAATATATGCTATTAAAAATCTCCGACACGAACAATTAATTTAAGCATATCATCGTCAATCCAGCTGAAAAAAACAGGCGAGGATAAAAAATTCTAATTTCTCTTTTAGTTTGTTACAGTTTACTCAGGCATAGTAATAAATACAATATTTTAGACAATGGGAATAGATTCTGTTTGGTCTCTAAATGTCCATAGACACCAAGAACATCCATATGAACCTTATTATTGTGAAGTAATTCTTCATTTACTTTGGGTATGTCTTTTTAGGCGTTTTTCCCCTGAAAATATGGTCAAGGTTAAACAGGTTAATAAACATCTACATAATCAGTACATTAAATATAGGAAAATACCAGATATTAACTTGAAAATGCAAAATACAGAGGATAATATTAGAGCAAATGGTGATAAATCACTTAAGAAAGGTTAAAAATAGAGAAAAATTCATGTGGGAACTGAAACAAAGTAGCACTGGGTCTTTATGGGTTAAAAAACATTAAAAGGATAGTGAAGTTGGATTTTATATACATCTTACCTTTTCAAGAGTACTGTAAAACACTTTTTTAAATTATTTCTATAACTATTTGATAAATGACAGTGGGTGGTGATAATGGGTTTATGTTCAGTTATTGATTTATTTTGTTGAAAAGTTCAGTTTTCTCTGTTTTGATATAATAACCTGAGTTTTCATTAACATCTAAATTAAATATAGGTAATGAAACATAGGAAATGAAATGATTTACAATGAATAGTGCAAAATATAGAGGATAATAGTATAAAAAATGGTGATAAATTGCTTAAGAAAGATTAAAAATAGAGAAAAATTCATTTTTGAACTGAAACAAAAGTAGCACTGGGTCTTTATGGGTTAAAAATACCAGCTTAAACTCACATTGCACAGGGATGTTTGACCCATTTTTCTTTTTCTGGAAGGTAAATATTACATTTCCAGAACTGAAAGGCATCCATGTTCATTGACGTGGCCTTTGTCTGCTCGGCTAATACTTCTACACACACGTTGAAATGAAACACCGTCATCTTCTACAACATTGATTCACCAGTAAAACCCATGGAGTTGGATCAGTGACAGTGGATGGAGACATTGGGTTTATGTTCAGGAATGATAGGTTTTGCTGAAAAAGTCAGTTTTTCTTCAGTTTTCTCTGTTTCTGATTTAATAACCTTTGAATGTACTCAGGGTTATCTTGAACATCTACATGATCAGTAAATTAAATAAAGGAAAATGTGTGATTTTCTGTGAAAAAAGGCAAAATAAAGAGGATAATATTACAATAAATGGTGATAAAACACTTAATGAAGGTTAAATACAGAGAAAAATTCAATTGGGATCTGGCACAAAAGTAGCACTGGGTCTTTATGGGTTAAAAAACATTAAAAGGATAGTGAAGTAGGATTATATATATATCTTACCTTCTCAAGAGTAAAACTTTTTTTTCTATAAATATTTGATAAACGACAATGGATGGTAATACTGGGTTTATGTTCAGTTATTGATGTATGTTGTTGAAAAATTCAGTTTTCTCTGTTTTGATATAAGAACCTGAGTTTTCATTAACATCTAAATTAAATATAGGTAATGAAACATAGGAAATGAAATGATTTATAGTGAATAATGCAAAATATAGAGGATAATATTATAATAAATGGTGATAAATCACTTAAGAAAGATTAAATCGAGAGAAAATTTCATTTGTGAACTGAAATAAAAGTAGCACTGGGTCTTTATGGGGTAAAAAATATTAAAAGGATAGTGAGGTAGGATTTCATATACATCTTACCTTCTCAAGAGTACCGTAAAACTTTTTTTTTTTTTTTTTTTTTTTTTTAGTTATTTCTATAACCATTCGATAAATGACAGTGGGTGGTGATACTGGGTTTATGTTCAATTATTGATTTATTTTGTTGAAAAGTTCTGTTTTCTCTGTTTTGATATAAGAACCTGGGTTTTCATTAACATCTAACTTAAATATAGGTAATGAAACATGGGAAAATAATTGATGTGCAGCGAAAAATGCAAAATATAGAGGATAATATTGTAATAAATGGTGATACATCACTTAAGAAAGATTAAATCGGGAGAAAAATGCATTTGTGAACTGAAACAAAAGTAACACTGGGTGTTTATCGATTAAAAAATACTAAAAGTATATTGAAGTTGGATTTCATACATTTCTTAACTTTTTTTAATCTCTATAAATATTTGATAAATGACAATGGATGGAGATACTGGGTTTATGTTCAATTATTGATTTATTTTGTTGAAAAGTTCAGTTTTCTCTGTTTTGATATAAGAACCTGGGTTTTCATTAACATCTAAATTAAATATAGGTAATGAAACATGGAAAAATAAATGATTTACAGTGAAAAATGCAAAATATAGAGGATAATGTTACAATAAATAGTGATCAATCACTTAAGAAAGATTAAATCAAGAGAAAAATTAATTTGTGAATTGCCATAAAAGTAGCGCTGGGTCTTAACGGGTTAAAAAATATTAAAAATATAGCGAAGTTGGATTTTTTATATATCTTACCTTCTCAATAGTAAAACATATTTTTTATTTATATAAATATTTGATAAATGACAATGGATGGAGATACTGGGTGTATGTTCAGTTATTGATCTATTTTGCTGAAAAGTTCAGTTTTCTCTGTTTTGATATACTAACCTGAGTTTTCATTAACATCTAAATTAAATACAGGGTGAGTCAGAAAAAACGCTCTTTTCATTTAAAGAAATTGTACCACTGAAATGGAAATGCTTATTTTTCTTTTGATTATACAGTCATATTGATGTGGTTATTGAGCATGTCTGGCGATCGAATCATTGATTTATGGCATAGCATAACAGAGGGAATGTCCATTGTTTATTGTGCACCGAAATATCTGCCAACACAGTTTATGCCACCGTGAATAAAATTGAAATTGTCAACCATTACAGCATGTTTACTCGCCATCAAAATGTTTTGTCTCAACGAAGTCGTCCGGCACGACCTTCAACCTGGCTACCATTCAGATTGACGCAAATCTGTGCTCGTTGTCGCATCTCTAACACAGCTCTTCTCGCCATTCGTGTTCGTCGTAGGGCTTGGATTTCAGCCGTGATGCGATTTCGGAGTTCCTGAAGAGTTTGTGGAACAGTCTGATACACACGGTTTTTAAGATACCCCCACAAGAAAAAGGGAAGCGGTCTTGAAACTGCCGGATGGTTTCTTGGACGCTACCAGTTTCGCAGAATTTTGTCACCATGAAAGCTCTCTGCACATCTGTAAACTGTGGTCTTGCCATGATGAAAACTCCCTGGGCACTGTCATGTAGGCCTATGTCCTGAGTGTGAAAGCAAAGCCCCGACTCCTGTAATTGTTGTCAATTTTAAGTTTGTTCACTGTGGCATACATTGTGTTGGCAGGTATTTCAGTGCCCAATAAACAATGGACCTTCTCTCTCTTATGCAATGCAATAAATCTATGACTACATCACCAGACATGCTCAATAACCACATCAATATGACTGTATGGTCAAAAGAAAAATCAGTGTTTCCGTTTTAGCAGTACAATTTCTTTAAATGGAAAGAGTGTTTTTTCTGACTCACCCTGTATAGGTAATGAAACATGGGAAAATAAATGATTTACAGTGAAAAATGCAAAATATAGAGGATAATGTTACAATAAATGGTGATAAATCACTTAAGAAAGATTAAATAAAGACAAAAATTCATTTGTGAACTGCCATAAAAGTAGCACTGGGTCTTTACGGGTTAAAACATATTAAAAGTATACTGAAGTTGGATTTTATATACATCTTAACTTCTCAACAGTCAAACTTTTTTTTAATATATATAAATATTTGATAAATGACAGTGAATGGAGATACCAGGTTTATGTTCAGTTACTAATTTATTTTGTTGAAAAGTTCAGTTTTCTCTGTTTTGATATAAGAACCTGAGTTTTCATTAACATCTACATTAAATATAGGTAATGAAACATGGGAAAATAAATGATTTACAGTGAAAAATACAAAATATAGAGGATAATATTATAATAAATGGTGATAAATCACTTAAGAAAGATTAAATAAAGACAAAAATTCATTTGTGAACTGCCATAAAAGTAGCACTGGGTCTTTACGGGTTAATTTATGGGCTAATATACGGTCTCTTTTATCGCTTGCCCCAACACTTACAGTCGTTTCTAATATGCAAAACATGAACCAAGAGTGTAATGCAGACACTTCAACTATGCACAAACACTCATAAACTCAATAAACATAATAAACCTGCATCAAGCACCAGACCTAGAACATTGAACACTGACCACCCACAATGCACTGCAGCACTGTGAACGCAGACTCACAGTACGCTACAATATCCGTCATTAACTGTAATTCAGTTGCATACAAACTGTATTTTTATTGGTAACTGTTTCTGATTAGAACCATGTAATTTCATCAAACAATGTTATTACCACCACTATTTTATATGCAATATAAACTATTGCCCATAAAGTTGGTACAACTTTGTTCTTCTCTTTTTATTCCTTTTTATACAGATCGGTAATCACTTCCGACCAGGTGTAATGAACACATACTGAGTCCCAGGTACACTTTATCATCAAAAATAAATCACATCATCACAATCATTTCCTGAGAAGAGGGCAATTTTTTTTTATTCCAACGTCATGGGCAACACTTTATATTATATGAAAAATGTAGTTATATCCTATGTTTCTGCTTAATATTAGATTCAAAAGATAAGCATTATAGGTATGAAATAATGACCTCAGGGCACCCTTTTTTAAGGTTGTTTCATTCTCTTTTTTTTCATATTTTTTCTATTATATGATTTTTTATTTGTGTATTGTTTTTTTTTTTTTTTTTTCTATATGTTTGGTATTATGTCTGTGTCTGAAATAAACTAAAAAACTAAATATACATCAATAAAATATAGGTATAGTGTTAAAATACACAGAAATAGAACTAAATGGCTCTTAAAGGTTACAGTAGGAATTGAGTATGGACTCAGTTTATGTAACAAGTAGTTGAAACAATAGGAAATATTTGACATGTGTTGAATGAAACCTGGTGTAAAAATGAATGCAAAAAATCTTATATTATAAAAAAAAATATGAAATAAATTAAAACATGTTAAGTGCAAAGAGACTGTAATTTGTTTTCTAGATGCTGCAACTTGTTTTAAGTTTACATCTTATTTGGATATTTTCCAAATATCCAGGGTGTATTTTAACCCATAAAGACCCAGTACTACTTTTATATCAGTTCCCAAATGATATTTTCTCTGTATTTAACCTTTCCTAAGTGATTTATCACCATTTATTGCAATATTATCTTTTTTATTTTACGATTTTTCAGTGTAAATCACGTATTTTCCTATATTTAATTCTATGATCATGAAGATCAGGGGTGTCAAACTCATTTTAGTTCAGGGGCCACATTCAGCCCATTTTGATCTCAAATGGGCCAGACCAGTAAAATGATAACTGTGAAAAAAGTAAAATTATATTATGATCATGTTTACATCTACAAAGTTTCCTTAAAAATCTGAATAACATGAACAACTTAATTGTCTTAAGAAAAACAAGTGCAATTTTAACAATATTATGCCTCGGTTTTATCAGTTTATCGTTTACATGTGCATTACAATCGCACAAAACAGTAACATTTAGTTCATATTTGTTCAGGTTATTCACATTTTCTGTAAAAGTATAGTTTGGTAATGTAAACATTTTCATGTAATTTTACTTTTTTACACCAAAAAAATAAAGAGAAAATTTGGGGTTGCCATTATTTATAGGTTATTATGATAATATTTTACTGGTCTGACCCACTTGAAATCTAATTGGACTGTATGTGTCTGTATGTGGAACCTGCATAAAAATGATTTTGACGCCATTGATTGTTAATCTCTTCAGTGTAATTTTTGTATTTCCCAAATTCATCCCGCGGGCCGGATGTTTGTCACCTATGATGTAGATGTTCATTAAAGCTCTGAGGGTTGAAGAAAAAGGGACTTTTTCAGTCAAATCTATCATTAACTGAGCATAAACCCAGTGTCTCCATCCACTGTCATTGATCCAACTCCATGGGTTTTACTGGTGAATCAGTGTTGTAGAAGATGACGGTGTTTCCACGTTCACTATGGAGCCTCTGAACGTCCAAATGGGTCATATCTGATGACCATGAAAAGACGACAAACTGTATTTCACACCAATTATTTACACGAATTGACAGAATTAGTGGATCAACATTTACTTTAGTAGATGCTTTTGGTCGCCAGTGAACGTTTGGGTGTTTATGGTTACATTACCTACCATGACCTAGGGGAAATCTGGACCGGCAGCAAAGGTTACACAAGCAAGGGTGCACTGTGTAGCCAATAAAATGAGAAGGTGTGGACTGTGGATTAATAAGAGGGAGGACCAAAAGTTAGCGTGTTGTTCCAGTCACCGCTCATTTAATATTTGAAAGAAACTTCATAAAATTCAGTTACATTTCCGTCATGTTAGCTATTTAAAAGCGTTATGGTTTAAAGTTCATTATCCACATTTTATATAAAAGTTTATTACACAAACAAAATCAATGTAATAATCTAATTGGCAATAAACCATATCAAACCTAAAATAAATTAAGTGCACATGAGTTCAAAATAATTTAAATTATATTCCACATAAATAAGAATTGACTCAATTATAATATGAAACTGTACAGAAATAATATTACCCAAAACGCACATTTACTGAACTCAAATACTTACATTCACTCACACTTCAACACATACAATACAATAACACTCGTACTACGTGGATATGATGATTACAAAATCTTTCTGCAACGTTTACACAACACTGTCTTAACCCTTTCATGCACGAATTATGAAAATCTTGATCAAAATTTTATTTTCTTGAGTGTTTTTATTCCTCTTTAGGCATGAAAACAAAAATGCGACTGAAAATTTTGTTCTGGATCTATTTTTCATGCAGTTCAAAAAATGTCCACTCAGTTTGACACCATGGATGTAATTTTTGAAGCAAAGAAGCATGTATTTACTGATAGATCATGTGAAAACTATAAAATAACAACACTTTTAATGCAGCTAATCTGATGTTTTCTCACATTTTAACGTACTCTAATACTCACTTCATGGAGATAATATGCAAAAAAAAAAACCTTTATGTAAAAAAACCCCAAAACTGTTTGATAATAATGACAAGCAATTCATTTACACTCAAACATGTTACAGCAGATCAGGTTTATCAAGAACAGCAAAGTTACTGTAAAAGTGTGAACTGTGTTGGCTGATATGCAACTAAAACAACAAACCCCATGAATATACAAGACAACAGTTGTAGAATAGCTGTCCACTGTAGTGATCACCATGCATGAAAGGGTTAAACTTGCACTTAACTGTCTGACAAAATGGCGCGACAACAACGGGATGACGAGCGACTAAATGTTAGACTCATACTTAACTGTCTGATAAGATGGCCGACAATGGCCGGTTAACAAGCGGCTGAAAGTGAAACTAACTTGCATACGGCAAATCATTTCCTCACGGCTAACTGGCTTTAACTCACAAACAATGTTTACAAAACGTTTACTAATATTACCTCAAGGTAATATCTGTAAAGTACTCTTACAAAAACACTGTGGCTAACAGAAACGCAAGGAGGTAATTGTACAAGATGGCGGTCACAACCGGGACACAGACTGACAAAAATAACCTCTCTGTACTTGAAATACATCTCCAAACCTTATTAAAACTCTACCGAACATGCTACAAAACACTAACATTACATATTCAGTGAAGCTGACCATGGAAAAACAAGTCTGAACATACCTGTGGATTAATAAGAGAGAGGAGCAAAAGTTAGCGTGTTGTTCCAGTCACCGCTCATTTAATATTTGAAAAAAATGTCATAAAATTCAGTTACATTTCCGTCATGTTAGCTATTTAAAAGCTTTTTGGTTTAAAGTTCATTATCCACATTTATACGAAAGCATACTACACAAACAAAATCAATGTAAAAATCTAATTAGCAATAAACCATATCAAACCTAAAGTAAATGAAGTGCACATGAGCTTATAATATAGTCTACTCTCGTTATACCGCCAACTTCCGCTCACGGCCAAATTGGCGGTATAGCGAAAATGGTGATACAACGGGTTGCGTCCATAATGTGCATGTCTTTACTATATGATGTCTATGCTGCCTCCGTTAACCCGTTCTAATTGCGTTTCTAAATAAATCTTGATTCTGTTATGTTGTAAGGGATCATTTAAAGTGGGGAAACATTTTAAGCATTATTATACCGTGTCGGGAAACGACACCCCATCATCTTGAGGCTTTGGCTTAATCCCACGTCCTCTTCCCGACATCCTGACCTACTGAGTGTTCTGCGATAAATGAACGGTTGCCGTTCCGTAGACCTACTCGTAGCTTGTCGCGATCAGCGTCTGGCGCGTTTGTTTCAGTGCATTGTTAAAATGTATGTGTACTCGATGGCAATCACGCTGGCGGTATAACGGTCGGGAAATCAATGGTATAAGTGTTGTTCGTGCATGGAACTGGGCTGGCGGATGGCGATAGGCGGAAATGAGCGAAAATGGCGGTATAACAGCAGGCGGTTTAACGAGAGTAGACTGTAATTTAAATTATATTCCACATAAATAAGAATCGACTCAATTATAATATGAAACTGTACAGAAATAATATTACCCAAAACGTACATTTACTGAACTCAAATACTTACATTCACTCACACTTCAACACATACAATACAATAACACTCGTACTACGTGGATATGATGATTACAAAATCTTTCTGCAACGTTTACACAACACTGTCTTAAAGTTGCACTTAACTGTCTGACAAAATAGCACGACAACAACGGGATGACGAGCGGCTAAATATTAGAGTCATACTTAACTGTCTGACAAGATGGCTGACAATAGCCGGTGTTCTGTCGAGTTGAGCTGCTCCGTCGAAGTAAGCTACCAGTAGCTTATATCGACAGCGACGTCTATCGATTGACGCTACCCCATCAAAACATGCTATCTTACATTTCCACACGCCTATTTGAAAATGAAATAATGCTTCGACTGTAGAAAAACACCAGTATTAACTTATTCATCTGAATATGGGTAGAGGAAGCTCATTTCGACAGGCTTATAACTTCTAGCAAATAAAATCTATCCTTTGTGCACATGTAATTGCTTACAGAAATTGTTAACATAGATTTAGTCAGTTAAATGGTAGGCTACCATTATTGGCGTCTGTTGAACTAACTTAAACAATAATCTAAACGCCATTAACACCCACCTGACCCACATACTTAACGCTATATCATACAATGAGAACTTTCTTACGCTATTATCATCTAACGTCAACATTCTACGTCTATCTTTTGTGCACATAATTGCTTCCATGCTTACTGCTCAAAAGGCACTATTAAAGCAATATACTTACAAATAGGGCTGTGCAATTAATCGAAATTCAATTACGATTTCGATTATTACACGCAACGATTACAAAAATTATGTAATCGAGAAAAAACGACTATTAATTTTGAGTTGTTTAATTCACGCGCACGCAAGCTACCATGAGCTGCTCTGCCCCGCCCCCCTCTAAGCTACAGCTGCCAGCTAGCCGGCAGGTCCACCCCAAGAGGACAGTTGTACCTAGCGGTCTGGAAAAATAGCAGGAGAATCACAGCAGAAGTGCTTGGTAAACAAAAAAGGCAAGTCAAATTCAATAGTATGGAATCACTTTGGGTTTGATGAAGAGCAAAAACACATCACGTGCAAAAAGTGTTTCGTAGTTGTGTCCGCACCGACCGGTAACACAGCAAACCTTTTTAACCATCTAAAGTTTAACCACCGTGACCTTTATCATAATCTTATGAAAAACTAAAACACAAAAAAAAAAAAACTCTGTCTACAACTTCGTCCGCAATGCAATCTTCAGTCTCCGAATCTCTTAACGCTGCAACTCCCGTATTAACCTAACTGAAACCTCACGGCACGCCACTGAATTTACTATGTTTCATACTACATTGAACATACTTGAATTTATAATTTGCACTTTACGTGAGTTTTTTTTTTATTGCACCAGTTCTATGGCAAGTCTAGAGCAGTTTAATTCCAGTGCACTATTTGTTTACTAAAGGAAACATACTTGAATTTACAGTATACTTATTTGCATTCAAAGATTTTTTTGTTTCGTACAAAAGTGAACATACTTTGTTTTAATGGTTAAAAGCTTTATTTATATTTAAAGAATATATCTTACATTGTTTTGCAAGAAAAAAATAAACAACTTTAAGGTTAACAAATAATAGTTTTTAATAATCGTGATTTCAATTATTGCTAAGATAATCGTGATAATTTTTTTTTTTCTATAATCGAGTAGCCCTACTTACAAAATATGACTCACTTCTGCCTGGGGGAGCACAAATCGATGGGCATTTAAACTGTGAAAATGCTTAGGGGCATGCGCATGCTCAGTAGCGCTACTAGGTAGCTCAACTCCACAGGTAGGGTGGCTCGACTGGACACCAGTTAATGAGTGGCTGACAGTGAAACTAACTTGCATATGGCAAATCATTTCCTCACGGCTAACTGGCTTTAACTCATAAACAATGTTTACAAAACGTTTACTTATGTTACCTCCAGGTAATATCTGTAAAGTACTCTTACAAAAACACTGTGGCTAACAGAAACTCACGAAGGTAATTGTACAAGATGGCGGTCACGACCGGGACACAGACTGACAAAAATAACATCTGTACTCGAAATACATCTCCAAACCTTATTAAAACTCTACCGAACATGCTACAAAACACTAACATTACATATTCAGTGAAGCTGACCATGGAAAAACAAGTTTGAACATACCTGTGGTCTAATAAGAGAGAGGACCAAAAGTTTGCGTGTTGTTCCAGTCACCACTCATTTAATATTGAACTGCGCATGAGCGGAACACATATCTGAAGTCTCCCTCGCGAATCCACGGTGGGATTACAGCGCCATCTATTGACGTATTACAGTACTGACCCAGTGTCAAAACTGTAATTTTACTTGGATTATTTTCAATAGTTAACAAAAAAAAAAAAAAAAAGATTGGGGGGTGTCTGTTTCAATAATAAAAAAATATATATACATGTACACTGTAAGCCCAGATAAGTAGAGTTCACTCAAAAAATTTGAGGCAAGTGATTGCACTTACATGATTTGAGTAATGCTCGACTAATCAATTGGTTTAAGTAGGTTCAACTTTAATGCTAAAAGTATTGAACTTAAACTATTAAGAAGAAAACACTAAAACACAAGTTATTTGTACTTTAAATCTGTTGTAAAATCAACCCCACTATCCAACCATTCAACTCAGCATTTTAGGTTACACTGACTAATTTTCTCAATTGTAGCCAGATTAATTTATCATTGATTAAACAACTTTTTTAGGTTAATCAAACTCAAAATCCTATTCCTGACCATTATAGTCACGAAATTATTCAATTTAATATATTGTAGCATGAATGGAAGATAGCTTACTGTCACACAGAAAGTGCTTTTAATTTGACAAGACATTCAGGGTTCCACTGTAGAGTAACAGTCTTAGATGAACAGTAAAGCCATTGTTCTTCCTATGGCTCTGAATGGTGCAGCTCTACAAAAATACAAAAACAAACACAAAAAGGCCAATAAACACTGCCATACACACATTAAATCCAAATTAACACTAACACCACAACCCCGCTGAACCCCTGCACATAAAAATAACACACTTTCAACAACATGCCCAATACCCACAATGCAATGTGAAGATAAAAAGGTGTGGTCATGACTAAAACTTAGTGATTTAATTCCATTCAACTTAAATTTTTCGTACTTTCAACTATGTCTACAAATTAGTAGAATATACTTAACATTTAATAGTAACATCATAAAACTTAAATCATTTAAGTGCATTGTAATTAAAGCATTTTAGTAAATACAAATTCCGGGCTTACATTGTAACATTTGCCATCTACTACAGTTAACACAGAAAGTGTCAATTACATACGTGTGACTTACACAGAACTTAAACAAGTGGTGTCGGGCACAACAAACCCCACCCCTTGCACATATTGTAGTTTATTTTGGCATCGATCCAGCTGATGTCATCATGTCTATATGTGGGATGTCAGCATAGACACATTTCAGCCATTGTAAGTAAATGGGAAAAAAATAATAATAATTTGAACTTTGACCTACTTTTCCCAAAATGTAATCACATCTATTCTGGGTCACTGGCAATCTATAAACCAAATGTGGTATGAATTCAACCAATAGTTTTGCTGCTCGAGTGTTAACAAACAAACAAAGAAACAAACCAAAAACTTGAAAAACACTCGGAGAACGCAGACTTCCACCAAGGCAGATCAGTCGTCCCACCCCTGATCACCAGCAAAATGTAATCATTTGTTCTTTGTGCCAGTATCAACATTTCCTGAAAATTTCATCAAAATCTGTCCATAACTTTTTTAGTTATCTTGCTAACAGACAGACAAATAAACAGACAAACTCTGATGAAAACATAACCTCTGCAGTTCCTTAGCAGAGGTAATACTCCTTGCCTCCTCTTCGGGGGGCGGGGTAATAAAACCTAAGGACAGCCTAAGACAGTGCCTTTTAAAACACTGTTATAACATACTTTTCAATAAAAACAGAACACTGTTGCCCACAAAGCTGTAATAAGTTTGTTTCCAGACACATTTGTCTTTTTATTCCTATTTATACACATCTGTATCACCTTTGAACTGATGCAGCGATCACACTTTATTAAGAATAAACCACATTGTCACAATTATTTTATGAGAAGAGATAACATTCCGTGCATTTACATGACAACTTTTATTCCTGGTTTAATCTGATTAAAGGTTAGATCCTATTTCAGATGCCCATGTAAACACCTTATTCCAGTTGAAAAAGAAAAGTTCGGATTAAATTTAAACCCGATTAAAGTCACTGGTTTAATCCACTTTTGAATCCGGTCTAAATTATTCCTCTGACATGTAAACCCTTTATTCCGTTTGGACTTTATTCCTTCCATTCTGCACATGCTCGTTGTCTTGTCCTGTCGCGATGACGCACACATTCTGTGCTGGCGGAAGAATATGCAATGCAGTCTAGTCAACCCAAACCGTTCCAGTGGGCTATTCTGATGGGATCTACCAGCCTGGAAAACCCTGAAGGTAGAGTTCACCACTTGTTTTTTATTCATTCATTTGTCATGCACTAATGAGTTCGATAAGTGGGCTAAACAGTTTGCACTGCAGTGCACCGACTGCCTTGTTCTTGCAGCCCTTCCGTTAGCTTAGCTTAGCCTAGTTTAGCATAATCGCTTCATTCCTATGGTCAGACGTAGCCAGGCTTTTATAGGTGATTTGTAGTATTTTATGAGTGATTTTGTGAAATTCAGTTCTCCCCAATCATTACTTTAGTCCGCTGGGGTCAATATGATATTAAAAAGCATTCAGCTCAACAATTTCTCCATTTCCTCTAAGTTTTCTGTGTCAAGTTTTGTGATTTTTCTGTTGAAATTGAGGTTCAAATCATGGCCATGTGACTTACTGCACTAATAAAATCTTGGGAAATAAAAAATTAATGCAAAGCTAAAACGGTAAAACAAAGCTAATTTAGCACATGCATCCCTTCCAACAAAAAGATTTTCCAACTTCTGTCAACACAACAGTCCCAAGATTGTATGAGTGCAGTAAGTCGCCGATCTAAAGAAATAATTAGGGAGAATCAGATTTCAGAAAATCACTTACAAAAGACAACAAATCACCTTTAAAACCTGGTTGCGTGTGACCATGGAAATGCAGTGACTATGCTAAGCTAAGCTAACAGAAGGGCTGCGAAAACAAGGTAATGCGAGCACTGCAGCGCAAACCCTTTTGCTCACTTATCTACCTCATTAATACCTCATGTAAACCTTTATTCGGGTTTAACATTTCCACATAAACAGAAAAGAAGACACTTTAGTTCCAAAATAATTTCTTCTGGAAAAATAAATCGGGTTTAAAAAACATCATGTAACCGTACCCATTGTCACAATTATTTTATCAGAAGAGGTAACATTATGGGCAACGGTGTATTATGCAAGTGAAAAATATGAAATCAAACACATTACAAAACACAAAAAGTCAAAAATATGTGTCATTATGTTATAAAATATAGAATAAGATCACCAAAAGACAGTTTTGTAAAAGGTGATGCAGCAGAGTCTCCTGCTCCTCAGGCAGGTCATTATAAAGTCGAGGAGCGTCGACTGCAAACACTCGCTGATAGATATGAGACTCTTCATTCTTCTGAGAAGCCTTTGCACCAGAGATTAGAATCTGGACGTGGACACACTAATGCTGGACTCGTAGCCAACACACACTTTTCACCTCTATTTTCCACGAAGACGGAGGCTTATAATTGTCAAAAATAACACCGTATGCTGAGCACTCAAGTCCTCCCTTGATTGGAACTCAGGGGAGGAACTGAGTCTGTGAAGTCTGTGGACAGGAACGTCCACATACTGTAGGAAACAAAAAAACACACACTGGAGGAGCTGAGCAGGAACAACTGCACCCTCAAAACAGGATAAATGTTATTACCCCGACCCCGAAGGGGAGGCAGGGGCTGTTGTTTTTGGTTCCATTTGTTTGTTAGAAAACACTTTAGCAGCAAAACTATTGGTTGAATTCATATTAAATTGGGTTTATACATTGCCAGTGACCCAGAATGGATCTCATTACATATTGGCAAAAGTAGGTCAAAGTTAATTTTTTTTATGAATTTTAATTTTTTTTTTTTTTTTTTTTTTCAATTTACTTATAGTGGGCAAAATTTCAAATGTCTGTAGCTGCAAAACTAGTGGTTGAATTCAAACCAGATTAGGTTTATAGACTGCCAGTGACCCAGAATAGATGTGGTTACATTTTGGGAAAAGTAGCTCAAAGTTTCAAATCTTCTATGAATTTTTAAAAATCTTTTTTTCCCCATTTTTTTTTAATAATGGGTGAAATTTCACATGTCTGCAGCAGCAAAACTACTGGTTGAATTCATACCAAATTGGGTTCATAGATTGCCAGTGAACCCAAATAGATCTCATTACATTTTGGCAAAAGTAGGTCAAAGTTCAGATTTGTATGAATTTTTTAGATCTTTTTTTTCCTCCCATTTACTTATAATGGGCGAAATTTCAAATGTCTGTAGCTGCAAAACTACTGGTTGAATTCATACCAGATTAGGTTCATAGATTTCCAGTAACCCAGAATAGATATGGTTACATTTTGGGAAAAGTAGGTCAAAGTTTCAATTTTCTATGAATTTTTAAAAATCTTTTTCCCTTTTTTTTTTTTTTTTTTATAATGAGTGAAAATTCGCATGTCTATAGCAGCAAAACTACTGGTTGAATTCATACCAAACTGGGTTTATAGATTACCAGTTACCCCAAATAGATCGCATTACATTTTGGGAAAAGTAGGTCAAAGTTCAGATTTTTTATGAATTTTTAAAATCTTTTTTTTCTCCCATTTACTTATAATGGGCGAAATTTCAAATGTCTATAAAAACAGCAATTTAGTTTCAATTTACTTCAGACTTGGCACAGATATAGAGGCAGTTGATATGCTGACATTAGCACATGCATAGACATGATGACATCAGTTGGATCGATGCCAAAATAAGATACCATACATGTGAGGGGCGGGGTTTGTTTTGAGTGGCACCACTTGTTCTTTGTACTTTCAGGACAGTTGATTTTATATTTTATATTTTATATTTTATATTCAAACCACTGGCCACCGAACACAATCCACTGTGATTTTAGCTGTTGATGGTTCTGGAATTCTTCTGGTCTTAAATCAGGGGCCACATTCAGCCCAATATGATCTAAAATAGGCCGGAACACTAAAATAACAGTGAAAAAAGTACAATTATATTATGAAAACGTTTACATCTACAAAGGTAGCTGAAAAATCTGAATAAGATTTAAAAAAAAAAAAAAGTCTTAAGAAAAATAAGCGCAGTTTTAATAGTATTCTGCCTCATTCTCTCATTTAAATGTGCATTACAACATACAGATCACAGTGGATCTACAAACACACAAAACATTTTAGAACAGGCAGAATACTGGTCGTCAGAATATTGATTGTTAATATCTTCAGTGTAATTTTTGCATTTCATAAATTCATCCCACGAGCCGGATTGGACCCTCTGGTGGGCCAGTTTTGGTCCGCGGGCTGGATGTTTGACACCTGTGTCTTTAAAATTGAGAGTATACCCACTTCTCCAGGGACCACTACACCACTGCTGTATACTTATACACTATACTATTACTATACTGTCTATAGAAGAATAAATAAGATAACAAAGCAACTTGAGTATGAGATGAGAATATATATCGGCTAAAATTTACTTAGGGGGTCAAATGAGTGGCCATTTTTGTCAAAAAAAAAAAAAAAAAACAAAAGTTGTAAGAAATGCATAGAACTGTGTTGAAATAATGCTAATGCATTTGTGCACAGACTACTGATACTATTTGACAGTGGAAGCTATATTTTCAGAAATATTGGATTTTGAACAGCACATGTATGTGAAAACTTTTGCTGGTGGACGGACGTGACATTACCCATGATGATCTGGTCAGTACCAGTACTTTATCAGTAATAAACTTACATACTTACTATTGCTAATTCTCCTCTTATTCATAAATGTTAGTATTGTGGATCTAAAACAATAACAGCTGACACAAAAACACAAAATGTGACAGTGGACGGATGTGACATGGTTGTTACAGATCCCATCATACTGATGCTCTGCAGCCATGTCACCGTTTCCACTAATGATCCCTGTGCAAAAACTAGGATCAGAATTATTTATTGTATAGTTTATCATCATACTAAAGAGTAAATAACAATATAGAATTGTTATTTCTTCATGAAAATGCTTATTATTAGAAAACTGTAGATTTAAAAAGTGACGTGTGACATTCTTAATGTATGTATTGGTGTAACATAAGCAGGATGGATCAGCACCATACTCCATATTGAACCTGTAAAAATAAAACATGTGATATGTAGGATAGAATCTGGTAAGAAAAACTGGGGAATCTAAAAGAACAGAATATTTGTTTTTCAGGTAAATTCAGTTCAAATATAACTTGGCCATTTGTGACATGAAAATATAGCATTAATTGTGATGAAATTGGACATTTTTGAGCTGAAAACATAGTTCTTATGACCATCAACATGTTGAACAGAACTGAAATCCTGTAAAGTTGCATAACTTGCATTTACCAACACAAAGTTCCTTTGGGGATTCACTTGTATTGATTTCTTATGAACAAAGACAGAAATAAGACCTGTAAGCACATTTTAGCCGATATAAGTAATTAACTGAATATAATATCACAATCCATGATTTTTCAGCCGACACTGTGACATGAGTTACCACAGATGTTTACAGGGTCAGTCAAGTTCCAAAATAATGAGCCAGTCCTCAAACCCACACATGAAACAGTCCTGGTGGTTAAGAGCCTCTGTCACTGTGTCCATCAGCTGATCGATCCACAGACCTTATCAGGCAGTGTATCTGAAGCTAACAGGGTGGTAGGGATTGACTTTGCAAATCTCTACGCTGTCTAACTTTCCTTTTGATCTGAGCGTGGCCTCTTTACTCTGTTTTATAATCAACGGACTCCGTCTCAGCCTCCTTTTTCAACTCCATACCACAGCCTCTCTTTGGGGTTGGCAAGTGCCACCTCACATTTATTTTACCTAATTCTGTCAGTATTAAGTATCGTGCATCAGAGAGTGTGTCTTTAGTAAAGTTTCAAACCATTTAAAAAATTAAAGTCAACTCATCAGCATATTCATATGTCACGCCGCCTGTCGGCTTTTACATTTGTGTAATGTTTTATTGATGCACCTTGTGTAACTATTGCATCATAGATTACAAAGAATAGAAGTGCGGGAACATCAGGATCATCAGAATAAATTGAATAATTGCAATAGTTGCACTGTCTCTGGTTATTTCATTATGACAAGAGACAGAAGCATACATCGTGTCTCACTTCCTCACAGCAATCCAAAGATGACACAGAGCTATAACAAATACAGGCAGTGTCTGCAGAACACAGGGCCCAAAGCCTTTGAACACAAGAGTAATCAAAAGCAGGAAGCACCGTCGACATCCTGCTGTCCATTGTGATGTCTGTCATCAAAGCAGAATATAAGTAAGTGAAATGTTATTTATATAGCATCGCTCAATACTGAGAACACAATGTGCTTTACAGATAAATAAAAGAGCATAAGAAGAAGAAGAAAAAAAACAATATTACATCCAGAGACATCACACAGGGTAAAAAATTACAGCTCCAGCAGAAATATGTATATTTTACTGTTATCTATAAAATTTATCAATCAGTGTTTTGCGGGTGAGCAGAAGTCTAGAAAAAGATGTGTAAAAGTGAAATATAAATGTGCACGAGTGAAGGACCGTTTATGATGCAAATATGAGATTTAGTTTGAGTTCAAGATCATTAACCCTTTAACCCCTGACGGGTCTGTGGTGAGCGTTCTCAGTATATGATTTATTTTAGATATTAATAAAAATGCAACTGTTTAACCCAAGGTGGAAATATATATATATATATATATATATATATATATATATATATATATATATATATATATATATATATATATATGTATAGGGTGGGGAAGCAAAATTTACAATGAACATTTAGTTTTTTCTCAGCAGACACTACGTCAATTGTTTTGAAACCGAACATATATTGATGTCATAATCATACCTAACACTATTATCCATACCTTGTCAGAAACTTTTGCCCATATGAGTAATCAGGAAAGCAAACGTCAAAGAGTGTGTGATTTGCTGAATGCACTCGTCACACCAAAGGAGATTTCAAAAATAGTTGGAGTGTCCATAAAGACTGTTTATAATGGAAAGAAGAGAATGACTATGAGCAAAACTATTACGAGAAAGTCTGGAAGTGGACGAAGCAACAAAAAATGTACCAAAGCTTTTATTAAAGCTCTCAAATCCAAAATCCTAAAGGATCCAACCAAATCCATGAGAAAAATGGCAATTGAACTCGAGGTAGACAACAAGACCGTTAGAAATGCAGTAAAATATGATTTGAAGTTAAAATCTTACACAAGAACACCAAAACACTTGTTGACAACAGCAACAAATCCAACTTTAGAAATTTTTGGGAATCATGTTTATGGCCGCCTTCTAGCCCAGATCTAAACCCTCTGGATTCTGCTATTTGGGGCGTTTTAGAACATGCTACCAATAGAACATCACACAGCAATGTCGACTTTCTTAAAGATACTATTAAAGAAGAATGGGAGAAGTTGTCACCCGAATATTTGAGGAACACTTGCGCAAGTTTCAGGAAGCGTGTGAAGGCAGTTATTGAGAAAGAAGGAGGACACATAGAATAAAAACATTTTCTATTATGACAGTTTTCTTGTGGCAAATACATTCTCATGACTTTCAATAAACTAATTGGTCATACACTGTCTTTCAATCCCTGCCTCAAAATATTGTACATTTTGCTTCCCCACCCTGTATATGATGGTATATGTACATATAGGTTTCATCATAACTATAACATGTATATCCAAATGTGGACAATGTAGAAATATAAATAATAGGAATGTACATTTATCTTCAAAAAAAGAGAAAAGTACAACCCCCCACCCCCCACAAACATTGGTCCACATTCACTTAATTACTAGTGTTATAACTATTCTATTCTATTCTGTTTTCTATGGACGTTTTATCACAGTATCAGAAGAAAGGCTTCCATGTAATGTAAAATTTCTCAGTTGATCCTCTGAGAAAAAATGTGCTCTTTTCCAGTTTCAAGAAAGACAAGTACTAACAGTGGGTATACTACTACTGTGAATACAAGTACTAACAGTGGGTATACTACTACTGTGAATACAAGTACTAACAGTGGGTATACTACTACTGCGAATACAAGTACTAACAGTTGGTATACTACTACTGTGAATACAAGTACTAACAGTGGGTATACTACTACTGTGAATACAAGTACTAACAGTGGTATACTACTACTGTGAATACAAGTACTAACAGTGGGTATACTACTACTGTGAATACAAGTACTAACAGTGGGTATACTACTACTACTGTGAATACAAGTACTAACAGTGGGTATACTACTACTGTGAATACAAGTACTAACAGTGGGTATACTACTACTGCGAATACAAGTACTAACAGTGGGTATACTACTACTGTGAATACAAGTACTAACAGTGGGTATACTACTACTGTGAATACAAGTACTAACAGTGGGTATACTACTACTGTGAATACAAGTACTAACAGTGGGTATACTACTACTGTGAATACAAGTACTAACAGTGGGTATACTACTACTACTGTGAATACAAGTACTAACAGTGGGTATACTACTACTACTGCGAATACAAGTACTAACAGTGGGTATACTACTACTGTGAATACAAGTACTAACAGTGGGTATACTACTACTGTGAATACAAGTACTAACAGTGGGTATACTACTACTGTGAATACAAATACTAACAGTGGGTATACTACAGCTGTGAATACAAGTACTAACAGTGGGTATACTACTACTGTGAATACAAGTACTAACAGTGGGTATACTACTACTGTGAATACAAGCACTAACAGTGGGTATACTACTACTGTGAATACAAGTACTAACAGTGGGTATACTACTACTGCGAATACAAGTACTAACAGTGGGTATACTACTACTGCGAATACAAGTACAAACAGTGGGTATACTACTACTGTGAATACAAGTACTAACAGTGGGTATACTACTACTGTGAGTACAAGTACTAACAGTGGATATACTACTACTGTGAATACAAGTACTAACAGTGGATGTAGTACAACTGCAAATACAAGTACTAACAGTAGATATACTCCTACTACAAATACAAGTACTAACAGTGGATATACTACTACTACAAATATAAGTACTAACAGTAGATATACTCCTACTACAAATACAAGTACTAACAGTAGATATACTACTACTGCAAATACAAGTACTAACAGTGTCTATACTACTACTACAAATACAAGTACTAACAGTAGATAAACTCCATATTACAAATACAAGTACTAACAGTAGATATACTCCTACTACAAATACAAGTACTAACAGTGGATATACTACTACTGTGAATACAAGTACTAACAGTGGATATACTACTGCTGTAAATACAAGTACTAACAGTGTATATACTACTACTGCAGCTGTTAATACCAATAATACAAACCTCTGCCATCTTTGTAACTATATAATTAACACTATTACAACTATAAGGATAAATGAACAATGACGATGGAGGAGGAGTGAAGCAGGACCACAGCAGGAGGTCAGGAGATGATCCAGGAAAACCTGTGAGGACACAGAGCACAGTGACTCCAGGGAAGAAGGAGAGGGAGTAACATGGATTTGCTGGGGCGTGAACAGAGGAGAAGTGGGGGTTAGACAGAACACGGTTGTAGTTGTTGGTTGTGTTTGTCCGTGGTAATATTCATCGCATCAGTGCTACTGCACCAAACTGTTTGACTTTGTTGTGAATTTTGCTTTACTGAGTCAGCTCTGCATGGACGAATGGGAGACAGAGATGGACAGGATAAAGGGGGGAAAAAAAAAAAAAAGACCGGACACACACGGGAATTAATGAGAAAGAAACAAATTAATGAGAGAGAAAAGTCAAGACAGACTGTCCGTTGACTGTTTTCAGACCTGGGATGCTGAGGAGAGTACTAAAACTCTCCGACGTTAGCCTAGAGGCATGAGAAATCAGTGATGAGGCAGAAATGCGAATTGTCAGTACAGTCGTTCCAGCATCTGAACTAAGACAGGAGAAGATGCAGGATCCATGCTCTGGATATGGTGCAATTAGAACACACACATTCAGAGTTAAACAGCTCAGTACGAGTGGAAGGGAGTGTTAATATAAAAGACATTTACAGAAATAGTAATAAGGACCTGGTGCTATTTTTTGTGTCAGTTCCCAAATTAGTTTTTTTTTCTCTATTTAACCTTTCCTAAGTGATTTATCACCATTTAGTATAATATCATCCTCTGTATTTTGTCTTTTTTGAGGGAAAATCAGGTATTTTCCCTTTTTTAATTCGCTGATCATGTAGATCACAGGGGCCAAATCCGGCCCGCAGGATGAATTTGTGAAAAGCAAAAATTACACTGAAGATATTAATCCATGGTGTTGAAAATCATTTTAATTCAGGTTCCACATACAAACACATTCAGTCCAATTAGATTTCAAGTGGGTCAGAACCAGTAAAATATTATCATAATAACCTATAAATAATGACAACCCCAAACTTTCTTTGTTTTTTGGTGTAAAAAGTTAAATGTTAACATTACCAAACTATGCGTTTACAAAAAAATGTGAATAACATGAATAAATATGAACAAAGGGACATGTCGTAAGAAAAGTAAATGCAATTTTACCAATATTCTGCCTGTTGCTAAATGTTTTATGCGATCATAACGCACATGTTTAAATGATAAACTGATAAAACCGAGGCAGAATATTGTTAAAATTGCATTTGTTTTTCTTAGACAATTCAAGTTGTTCATGTTATTCAGATTTTTAAGGAAACTTTGTAGATGTAAACTTGATCATAACTTAATTTTACTTTTTTCACTGTTGTTATTTTACGGGTCTGGCCCATTTGAGATCAAATTGGGGTGAATGTGGCGCCTGAACTAAAATGAGTTTGACACCATTCATTATATTATCCTCTATATTTTGTGTTTTTTGAGGTAAAATCAGGTATTTTCCCTTTTTTAATTCGCTGATCATGTAGATGTTCATAAAAACTCAGATTAAAGTGGGTTATTATTATATCAGAAACAGAAAAAATGGAAGAAAAAGTGACTTTTTCACGTCACGTCAATGGACATGGATACATTTCAGTTCTGGAAATTTAATAATTACCTTCTAGAATAAGACAAATGGCTCAAACATCACTGTGCAATGTGAGTTTAAGCTGGTATTTTTAACCCCTAAAGACGCACCGCTACTTTTGTTTCAGTTCCCAAATGAATTTTTCTCTATTTTTAACCTTTCTTAAGTGATTTATCACCATTTATTATAATATTATCCTCTGTATTTTGCATTTTTAAATTAATATCCGGTATTTTCCTATATTTAATGTACTGATTATGTAGATGTTTATTAAACCTCAGATTAAAGTTGAGCGTTATTATATCCAAAAAAAGAGAAAACTGAAAAAAAAGATTTTTTTTTTTCTGCAAAATATATCACTAACTAAACATAAACTCAGTGGAAGGGAGTGTTAATATAAGAGACATTTACAGAAATAGTAATGTTAACCCATAAGGACCTGGTGCTATTTTTGTATCAATTCCCAAATTAGTTTTTTCTCTATTTAACCTTTCCTAAGTGATTTATCACCATTTATTATAATATTATCTTCTATATTTTGTGTTTTTTGAGGGAAATCAGGTATTTTCCCCTTTTTAATTCGCTGATCATGTAGATGTTCATAAAAGCTCAGAGTAAAGTTGAGGGTTATTATATCAGAAACAGAAAAAATGGAAAAAAAAAAAGTAACTTTTTCAACAAGGTCACGTCAATGGACATGGATGCATTTCAGTTCCGGAAATTTAATAATTACCTTTTAGAATAAGAAAAATGGCTCAAACATCACTGTGCAATGTGAGTTTAAGTTGGTATTTTTAACCCCTGAAGACCCACTGCTACTTGTGTTTCAGTTCCCAAATGAATTTTTCTCTATTTTTAACCTTTCTTAAGTGATTTATCACCATTTATTATAATATTATCCTCTGTATTTTGCATTTTTAAATTAATATCCGGTATTTTCCTATATTTAATTCACTGCTTATGTAGATGTTTATTAAAGCTCAGATTAAAGTTGAGGGTTATTATATCCAAAAGAAGAGAAAACTGAAGAAAAAGATTTTTTTTTTCTGCAAAATACATCAGTTGCTAAACATAAACTCATTGTGTCCATTAGGGATGTAACGATATGAAAATTTCATATCACGGTTATTGTGACCAAAATTATCACGGTTATTATTATTGCGATGTTATTGAAATTGTGCTCAAAATGTTCAAAAAGTATTTATACCCAACCTGAAATAATTTAACCAAGTTGTATTTAAAAAAAAATAATAATAATAACAATAATTAAATTTAATAAAATAATCAGTACAATGTACCTTCTGTTGCAGAAACATTCAAATATTAACCCTTAGGGGTCTGAGCCTATTTTGTCCATTTTTCAGTACTTTTGATTTTGCCTTTATTTACTATATAAACAAATGTTTACTATACCCATGTTTGGGATCTTTTTTTTCAGCACAACTTCATCTATTTCATCTGCCTATTATTTTTTTCACTTTAACCTACTATATCAAAATAAAAGGCCAGAAAACACAAAAAAAAACCCAAACAAATAAAATGTGATCTGACAAATGTATATAATTCATTGTATAAATAACACACAGATGCTTAACGAACCTTTTCAAAGACTTTAAAAGTGAATATTGGTTCCAAATATTAGGTATATAGAATTAAAATTGTAATAAATTAAAACTATACTAAAATATTTCACATAAAAGCAGATCTTTACATCGGCGTTTTCTCCCCTAAAAGTGCGGTAATCAAGCACGGTTATCATGATAATTAGAATATAAACAATAATACTAACCGCTGGCAATTTTACCGCGGTTTATCATTATACCGGTAATCGTTACATCCCTAGTGTCCATCCACTGTCATTGATCCAACTCCATGAGTTTTACTGGTGAATCAATGTTGTAGAAGATGACGGTGTTTCCATGGTAACTACGAAGCCTCTGAACGTCCAAATGGGTCATATGTGATGACCATGAAAAGATGATAAACTGCATTTTTCACCAATTATTTACATGTATTGATAGGATTAGTGGATGAACAGGTATTAAACAGTTTAGATCAGCTGATGGTTTTGATCACAAGTGGTTGTTTGGGTCTTTATGGGTTAAACGGAAAAAAATAAAATAAAAATGTTTTACTCTGCAGAACGTAAAATATATATGAAGTCCTTCATCATCATACTCTAAATTTCTAGAGAAATATTCTATCCTGATAAATAAATCTGAAGACCTAATATAATAATTCCTATCTGTAGTGTATAGAATGCAGTAGTATATACAGTATATTAGGCCTGTAACGGTACACAAAATTTTCGGTTCGGTACGTTTTCAGTTTTCAAAGCCACGGTTCGTTTTTTTTTTCGGTTCGGTACAGGAAGAAAGAAAACCCCTAAAAATGTCTATTAATGCATTTATGAATTTTTGAACATTTTTCCCCCAATTTTTGGAGACAATAGAATATAGAAAAACAGGAATAATATAATTCTGCTGCTACAAATCAAATAGAAAATAAAATAAATTATTAATATTATTAAATGTATTTTAAACATTAGTATTGCACTTTTCCCTGAAAGGTAGTTTCGAATAAACAAGAAAAATCTAATCACAGTTCTGTCAGTTCACATTCTGCAGAAAAATAACAAAAAAATTCCACATGAAGTGCAACATTAACAAGAGGGTAAACTGGTATTCTGTTTAAACAAACTGAAGAGAAACTTTGACAACACAATGAACCAAATTATTTATTTTAGGACAGAGAACAAACTGTTTAGGACACTGTGTGTATTTGTGTGTGCCTGTGTGCACAGGGGATTTTTTTTTTTTTTTTTTTTGTCGGAGCCGGGGGGTGGGGGGCCGTGTAGTTATATACCTGGGGGTGCGGTCCATAACTAACGTAACGAACGCTGTCGTGAAACGAAAGTGAAACTTTACATACTTTCAACGTTCTATTTATTCCTCTATTATACAGTGTGACAGACAGACAGATACACAGACAGACAGAACTAGTGTCAGTGTTTTAGAACTACCGTAGTTCCTAGGGGCCAAACAACGTCCGTCTTATTAACGTCTCTTTCCTCGTTGTTGTCTTTCACCTGAACCTGAACTGATCCAAACTGGACTGGACTGATGGTGGAGGGTCTTCAGTCTCGTGCTTCCAGGTTCACATCATATTTGTTGTTTTTTTTTAACCTTATATCAGCTGTTATTTCATATTTCGGGTCAATGTGTGCTCCTTCAATATGTCCGTGTGAAACTTGCGCGGATTTAAAGCTCCGCATCGAACGACGTCTTTCATTCTGTTGGGTTTCTGTAAATTGGCTTAGAGTCTGGTTTTGACCAACTCTATATATAAAGTGTCATGAGATAACTTTTTTGTTGTGATCTGGCGCTATATAAATAAAATTTGATTGATTGAGTGATTTGATTGGTTTTCCCCTGTAAGTCGCTTTGGAAAAAAGCGTCTGCCAAATGCATGAACATAAACATAAACATAAACCTTAACCATAACCTTGAACTGCCACCTTATCGTGGTGGGGGAGTTTGAGTGCCCGAATGATCCCAGGAGCTATGTTGTCGGGGGCTTTATGCCCCTGGTAGGGTCTCCCAAGGCAAACAGGTCCTGGGCTAAGACTAAGAGCAGTTCAGAAGCCCCTATGAAAATGATCCAACAGAAGAACGTGACGTCGCCCGGTATGGCGCAGCCGGGGCCCCACCCTGGAGCCAGGCCTGGGGTTGGGGCTCGAATGCGAGCGCCTGGTGGTCGGGCCTATGCCCACGGGGTCCGGCCGGGCCCAGCCCGAAGGAGCGACGTGGGCCCGCCCTCCGGTGGACTCACCACCCACCGAGGGAATCATAGGGGCCGGGTGCATTGTGGATTGGGTGGCAGTCGACGGCAGGGAGCCCGAGGAGGCGTCGGGGAAGACCCAGGACACGTTGGAGAGACTATGTCTCTCGACTGGCCTGGGAACGCCTCGGGGTCCCCCCGGAAGAGCTGGAGGAGGTGTCTGGGGAGAGGGAAGTCTGGGCGTCCCTGCTTAGACTGTTACCCCCGCGACCTGGCCCCGGATAAGCGGAAGATAATGGATGGATGGATAAACATAAACATTCCTTTTTCTTTTTCTCATCATACTGTGCCGTTTCGGTACAGCTGTGAACCGAACCGAACAGGTGTGTACCGAAACGGTTCGGTTCGGTACGTGTACCGTTTCAGGCCTACAGTATGTATTTTACCGCCCTGTTGGGTCCAATCATGTTTATTCTAAAACCAGAACCCGTCACAGATCTTGGGTCATCCTCCGGGTATTCTCCATATCACCACCTACTACATTTTGGTACATTTATTCCAGTGCTCCCAGATTTCAGCAGATTTAATGTCAGTATCCAGATGAATGTTAATCATCAGCCCACTTTGACCAGGGTTTCCAGAGTTTCTGCTCTTCATGGGAGCTGCTTGGAAACAATTCTGCTAAATGTCACTTAAGAACGCTCATACTTGGAGGAAGAAAAACCGTTATCAATACATTATGTCATTTTGTCGTCATGTGTTTAGTTTAAGAAAATGTGTGAAGTATTCGTAAGTGTTTCATTAAAAAAAAAAAAAAAAAAAGTGATAAACCACATGAGGTTATAATTTATAGTGATTTTAGGAAAGCTAAGGGTGTTTTCACCACTCTGCTTCACATTGTGCCTATAATAATGTCTCTTAGCTGTTCTAAAATCACTGTTAACCATGACCTCTTTGAGCAGGGGTGGGCAATTAGTTTCCTTATGGGGCCACATGAGAAAGTTTGACAGTTGTTAAGGACCGGATCAATACACTTGCAGCTCTGCTCAATATATATCTCTATAAAAACAGTAAATGAAACAATACATTGGAAATGTGGAGCACAGAATACAACTATTTAACCCTTTCATGCATAGTGGTCACTATAGTGGACAGATATTCTCCAGGCGTTCTCTTGTATATTCATGGGTTTAGTTGTTTTAATTCCATGTCCTCCTGAGACCCAGCAATGCATTTTTGACCAAAGTTTGACAGTTTTAATAAAAAAAAAAAAAAAAAAAAAATGCTGTTCATTGCAAAGGACATTCCATTAACCCTTTCATGCACTAATTATGTGAAATTTAGTCAAGATATTTTTCTGCAATGTTTTTATTCCTCTTTAGACATAAAAAAACAAACAAAAAAAACAATGCGATTGATAAAAAAAAAAAAAAAATGTTACAAAAATTTCCACTCAGCCGGACACCATGTATTTAATTTTTGAAACAAAGAAACATGTATTTAAAATCTAATATCAGAAAATGATATAGAAAACTATGCAATAAAAGCATTTTTAATGCTGCTAATCAGATGTTTTCTCACATTTGAACATACTCTAATACTAGTTATTATTCACTGCATGGAGATAATATGTAAAAAAAAAAAAAAAAAAAAAAAAAAAAGGTTAAAAAATACCTGTCAATTACAGTCTAATGACAATTAGCAATTGGTTTACACTAAAACATGTTACTGCAGAGCAGGTTTATCAAGAACAGCAAAGTTACAGTAATGGTCTGAATGTCAGTGTGTTATAGGATGGTGAAAAAGTGTCCACTGTGTCGGCTGATATGGAACTAAAACAACCAAAACCCTGAATATACAAGAGAACAGCTGGAGAGGAACTGTCCACTTGAGTGACCACTGTGCATGAAAGGGTTAAAAAATAAATAAATGAAAATAATTTTTTAAAATGTATCTGAAAAAACTGTTGCATTATGCAGTTTCCAATCAAGATGACTGTTTAATATAAAAAAGCGAAAGATTTTCACTTTACTGGATCTCAAGAGGATATCAAACCAACACAGTGGACGCTCATGCATCATCTACACTGACATTCAGACCATTAATGTAACTTTGCTGTTCTTGATAAACTAGATCTGCACTAACATTTTTGAATGTAAATCAACTGCTAATTTTCTCAAACAATTTTTTTTTTTTTTTTTGCGTATCATCTCCATAATTAGTATTAGAATATGACTAAATGTGAGAAAACATCACATTAGCTGCATTAAAAATGTTTTTATTTCATAGTTTTCACACAGTATATCACTTTATGATGATGGGTTTTAAATATGTGTGTCTTCGCTTCAAAAAGTTAATGCATGCTGCCCAGCTGAGTGGACATTTTTGTAACTCCATGAAAAATAGGTTCATAAAAAAATTCAATCGCACTGTTTTTTTCATGCCTAAAGAGGAATAAAAACACTCAGGAAAAAAAATATTGATTAAGGTTCTCATAATTCATGCATGAAAGGGGTAATGAATAGTCACAAAAACAGTTTCAAAAATGTGCAAAAACCAGCTCTACATTAACTTTCCATGAAAAACAATAAATCCATCCACCTTTGTTTGCATATCTCAGTTCCTTTTCTTTTTATTTAACTCTGACTTCAGCGAAGAAATACTTACAGTCCATGCCTTGTTAAAAACTCTGGATTCTGAATCAGTTTTTCTTTTTTTTTGGCGTTAGCTGACCGACAAACCAATCAGTGCATAAGCCTTATACTAAGTACAGAAAGTACCAAGGTTCTAATAGTTTTGGGTTTTTCATTACAGTTTAGTTTTGTTTAGTTTTGACTTTTTTTTCTCTAATTCAGTTCGTTTTAATTTGTTTTTAGAGCAGGTTTGCTAGTTTTTATGAGTTTTCTTTTTTTTTTTTTTTTTTTGTAAATGCTTCGTTTTAGTGTTAATTTCAGTTTTGTCAAATCTTTTCTCTTCTTCGCCGTCGTATTAAAATAAATCCCAGACAGGACTCTGCTGCTTTCTTCCAAATTTAGTCTCCATGTTTCCAGGTAGAGTGGGAACCAGAAGACGACTGGAAACCACAAGTGACCACAAGTGACAGACTGTGACGTATCGTATGGTGCCGCTAGCTAAAATTGCTAAAGCGAAGTAAATCACCTTTGTATCAATCCAACGTTGACAAAGACAAAAACGAAGGGAATTTTATCCATAATTTTTATAAGTTTTAATTAGTTTTGTAAGCACACAATACAGTTTCAGTTAGTTCAGTTAGTTTTTTCTTTTAATTATAGTTTTTATTTATTACGGTTAACGAAAATATTTTTTCAACTCTAGTTTTCGTCATTTCCTTAGTTTTCGTTAACAATAATAACCTTGGAAAGTACACACAAAAATATGCTAATTTAGCAGATTCTTCAAAATAAAAGCACTGCCGTTGTATTAGTTGCATCTATTACAGTGATATATATTTGCATTGACTTTTAATTTGCCAGTAACCTCAGTGGCCAGTCAGGGTCAGCATGTGGAGCCTGGGCCGTACAATGCCCAGGCCTGTCTTAGAGCATATTGCTTTTTTAAAATAAATATATATTTGTATTTCATGCTACAAAGCCTGGGTTTTGCCAGTATCTTATATAATTTCAATCTCTATGTTATGTCAGTTGTGTTTGAAAAAAGCCAACAGTAATATTTAATATGCTTTTCAGTTGCAACATGTTAATAAATGAACAAACCAAATAACGTACAGTGAACTGATTAGTATTCTGAAAGCAAAACCCTGACAGTGACGCTGACTTATTATCTCATTTATTACACTGCCGCTACCAAAGAAATGTATGTATTAAAATAATAATGACTTTATTGCCTTTGTTTTTATTGTTCAGATGAATATTGTCGTCAACCAAAAAGAATGGAATATTTAACAGCTGTTTAACAAATCAGTTTTAAAGTGGCTATACAGGGTGGGGAAGCAAAATTTACAATAAACATTTAGTTGTTTTTTCTCAGCAGGCACTACGTCAGTTGTTTTGAAACCAAACATATATTGATGTCATAATCATACCTAACACTATTATCCATACCTTTTCAGAAACTTTTGCCCATATGAGTAATCAGGAAAGCAAACGTCAAAGAGTGTGTGATTTGCTGAATGCACTCGTCACACCAAAGGAGATTTCAAAAATAGTTGGAGTGTCCATAAAGACTGTTTATAATGGAAAGAAGAGAATGACTATGAGCAAAACTATTACGACAAAGTCTGGAAGATACTATTAAAGAAGAATGGGAGAAGTTGTCACCCCAATATTTGAGGAACACTTGCACAAGTTTCAGGAAGCGTGTCGGGCCTATGCCCACGGGGTCCGGCCGGGCCCAGCCCGAAGGAGCGACGTGGGCCCGCCCTCCGGTGGACTCACCACCCACCGAGGGAATCATAGGGGCCGGGTGCATTGTGGATTGGGTGGCAGTCGACGGCAGGGAGCCCGAGGAGGCGTCGGGGAAGACCCAGGACACGTTGGAGAGACTATGTCTCTCGACTGGCCTGGGAACGCCTCGGGGTCCCCCCGGAAGAGCTGGAGGAGGTGTCTGGGGAGAGGGAAGTCTGGGCGTCCCTGCTTAGACTGTTACCCCCGCGACCTGGCCCCGGATAAGCGGAAGATAATGGATGGATGGATAAACATAAACATTCCTTTTTCTTTTTCTCATCATACTGTGCCGTTTCGGTACAGCTGTGAACCGAACCGAACAGGTGTGTACCGAAACGGTTCGGTTCAGTACGTGTACCGTTTCAGGCCTACAGTATGTATTTTACCGCCCTGTTGGGTCCAATCATGTTTATTCTAAAACCAGAACCCGTCACAGATCTTGGGTCATCCTCCGGGTATTCTCCATATCACCACCTACTGCATTTTGGTACATTTATTCCAGTGCTCCCAGATTTCAGCAGATTTAATGTCAGTATCCAGATGAATGTTAATCATCAGCCCACTTTGACCAGGGTTTCCAGAGTTTCTGCTCTTCATGGGAGCTGCTTGGAAACAATTCTGCTAAATGTCACTTAAGAACGCTCATACTTGGAGGAAGAAAAACCGTTATCAATACATTATGTCATTTTGTCGTCATGTGTTTAGTCTAAGAAAATGTGTTAAGTATTCGTAAGTGTTTCATTAAAAAAAAGAAAAAAAAAGTGATAAACCACATGAGGTTATAATTTATAGTGATTTTAGGAAAGCTAAGGGTGTTTTCACTTGCACAAGTTTCAGGAAGCGTGTGAAGGCAGTTATTGAGAAAGAAGGAGGACACATAGAATAAAAACATTTTCTATTATGTCAATTTTCTTGTGGCAAATAAATTCTCATGACTTACAATAAACTAACTGGTCATACACTGTCTTTCAATCCCTGCCTCAAAATATTGTAAATTTTGCTTCATCACCCTGTAAGTAGTGTTTCTACTTCTAAAAGTCACTGTAATGCAGGGGTGTTTTAGTTCGGGGGCCACATTCAGACCACTATGATCTGAAATGGACCGAATCTGTAAAAAATCCCAGTAAAAAACTGTTTAAAAAAGTCGAATTACCAGGAGGTATTGTGATCACTTTGCTTTGTGTTTTGGCATGTTTGTTTGTTTGTTTGTTTGTTTTTTTAGCAAGATAACTCAAAAAGTTATGGATAGATTTTCATAAAATTTTCAGGAAATGTTGATACTGGCACAAGGAAGAAATGATTACATTTTGGTGGTGATTGGGGGGGTGGCAGATCTGTCTTGGCAGAGTTCTGCGCTTTCTGAGTGCTTTTCTTATTACATTTTGAAGATGTTTATGTCTGCAAAGTTTTCTCTTCTCTCCTGTCATCATTAATGGCCAGGCTGTTGCGGTGGTTCAGCAGTATAAATATCTCAGAATAGTGCTGGACCACAGGCTAATTTTTTTTTTCCAACTATATTTATTGAACATTTTCAATGAACACAACAGATATTATATCAATTCGTAACAGTCAATGCACAATTAAGAATGACATATCTGACTGTCAACACCCATCCCTTCCCACCCACTCAACCCACAGGCCAAAAAAAATAAATGAATAAATAAATAAATGAATAAATAAATACATACATACATACATACATAAATAAATAATAAGGAAAAACGTAAAAGAAAATCAAAAACAGAAACCATAAATAATGATAAAGGAACTCAAATCGTAAAAGTTTAAAAAAAAAAAAAAAAAAAAAAGGTAGTGTAGTACACAGAAATAAGAGAAGAAAGGAAAAGACTACACATAATTTCTCATTTCCCCCTTTCCTCTCCTTTCCCCTCTTTCTCAATGATGTTTAATCATCTATATTCTGAGGAAAATTTAAAGAATCGAAATACCGTAAAAATGGATCCCAAGTGGTATGAAATGATTTAACCCTTTCACGCACGAATTATGAGAACCTCAGTCAAGATTTTTTTCTTGAGTGTTTTTGTTCCTCTATAGGCATGAAAAAACAAACAAACTGTGATTTAATTTTTTTTTAATGAACCTATTTTTCATGGAATTACAAAAATGTCCACTCAGCTGGACATCATGCATTTAATTTTAGAAGCAAAGAAGCATGTATTTACTGATATACTATTAGGTAAAAACATTTTCGATGCTGCTAATTCGATGTTTTCTCACATTTTAACAATACCTGCATATAGATAATATGCAAAAAAAAAAAAAAAAATGTTAATTACAGTTTAATAACAATTATCTTTTTTTTTTTTTTTTTACAGTCAAACATGTTACTGCAGATCAGATTTATCTGGAACAGCAAATTTACAGTAATGGTATGAATTACAGTGTATGGGACGATACATAAGCATCCACTGTGCTGGCTGGTATGGAACTAAAACAACAAAATCCATAAGTATATAAGAGAACCCCTTTGAACAGCTGTCCACTGTAGTGACCACTATGCATGAAAGGGTTAATTGAGCCTCTAAGAGAGAATCTCAGCTTTTTCAACCATAAGATTGTAAAGCCCCTCACGTACCCACCGGACATATGAATGACCACAGGCTAACTTTTCAATCTCAGGTGGATGCTGTATGTAAAAAGAAAGGCTCATCAGAGGATGTATTTTTACCGTAAACTTTGCAGTTTCAAAGTGGATAATACTTTTATGAAAACGTTTTATTCTTGTGTTATTGAGTCTGTGTTGACCTTTTCTTCTATCAGCTGGTATGGGCTGCTTACCCTTAAAAATAGGAACAGGTTGCAGGGCGTCACTAAAGTGTGCAGCAGAATTACTGGCACCACACTCACTGATCTGACTGTGTCGTACCAGAGGCGGACTCTGAAGAAGGCTCAGTCAGTCCTGGATGATCCCAGTCATCCCCTTTATGATGTGTTCAGGTGTCTTCCATCAGGTCGCAGATACAGTATTCTAAATGTAGGACCAATAGGATGAGGAATTCTTTGGTTCCGGCAGCCATTGTTCTGTTGAATAATTCTTTGTAATGTTGGTGCTATTGTTTTTTAACTCTTTCAGTGCCATGGGCCGATTAAATCGGCTTTACGAATACAACCTTTAAAGTGCCACAGGCCGATCAGATCGGCTTTGGAGAACACGCCATATTTGCGTACAAACAAACCATCCACCCCCATTTCTTTCTCACATTTCGATGACGTTCTTTCAAATCTTCTTGCAAATTACGATCAATAATGAATCGGCTGCGTCCGGTGCGTTTTGAATCTAAGTAGCGATCGGTCGGATGTTACCGAGCGGTTTTTGACCAAGGAAGAGCTCGCGTTTCGTTTTCTGCTTGGGAAATTTTATGAATGAATTTATGAATGAAATCATATGCAAATTAGATGGCCATTTTGTAGTAATATCGTAAACACAGCGATCTGTCAAAACAGTCCCATCTGCTAGAAAATGAGTTCTGATGACGATTCAGACTTCGATTATAAAAACGACGCGAAATACTGAAAAACGGCCAAATTCTGTGGCACTTTTAAGGCTTATTAGCCCCTTAACTGTCTGGCACCGAAAGAGTTAATGGATTATTTATTGTATTTTTTGTTGGTTTGTTGTCCGTGTGAAACTGCTGGCTGTAGAACAAATTGCCCCTCAGGGATAATAAAGTTTACCTTGACCCTTGACCTTGACCAGTTTGCATTCAAAGGGCCAGCGCTCAAAACAACCTTTCTGGTGTCGTTACTCAGAAATAGGGTTGAAAATGGATCTGCGGAGTTGAATTAATGAAGAATTCAGACCCAAGCAGAGCACTTACAGTTTATGTAGACCACAGGGAAATGGTTTAAAATGCAGAATTCCATTTAAAAAAGTTAAATATCACTCCTTTGACAAAAACTTGTGAATGAGGGAAAGTGTCAATGTCGGATCCTTTTGTTGAAGTTACATGTTTAATATTATCATGTTAACACATTCATATAACATGAATTCCTATGCAAGTTTTAATTTTTATAATAGTTCTTAGTAATTAAACAATAATTATTCACGTCTTGTATATTATGATTTGAAATACACTATTTATTAAATTTTTTGTAGATTTTCCTGACATTAAGTGTATTTGTGCAAATTATCGGTATCGCCGATATTAGCCTGAATTTTACTCGTTATCAGATTGGTAAGGAAATGTGTGGTATCGAACATCACTAACTTCTATTAGATTACAATTGATCCTGTGTTGTTACAGTGTGGTATTGTTACTGTTGTCCTAAAATATCAGTACTTCCATTTAGTTTCAATACGTTAAAAAGGAAGATCACAAACCAGGATCTAATTTGATGAAGCAGTGGGTGAGGATGTCCTGCCCATCAGTGTTGAGTATGGGTGAAAATGGGAATGCTACACTTCTAAATGGCATTTCTACATGATAAACACATCCTCCCATATCCACACCCCAGGTAGTAAATAAATAAATAAATAAATAAATAAATAGGGTTGAAAATGGACCTGTGGAGTTGAATTAATGAAGAATTCAGACTCAAGCAGAGCATTTACAGTTTATGTAGACCACAGGGAAATGGTTTAAAATGTAGAATTCCATATAAAAAGCAAAATATGACCCTTTTAAGAAAGGTTGAACATGGAGAAAAATCACTCAAGAACTGACACAAAAGTAGCTGTGGGTGTTTAAGGGTTAAATACAAGTGATCTGTCACTATTGAAAATAAAGTCCACAAGGATAGTTGCAGGTCATGGTCATGCTGAAGGCGTTTACTTAACTATAAGAACCTGTTCACTGTATATGCTGCCACTTATATAATCTACTTATGAACCAAAGCAATGAATGATATGACAAAAACATCAATATAAAAAAAAGATTTGATTGATGTGAAATCAAAATACAGAATGCTTTCAGTAAATAGTCAGTTAAGTAATACTACATAAGGGTCTACAGCAGGGGTTTCAAACATGTGGCCCAGGGGCCAAAACCGGCCTACCAAAAGGTCCAATGTGGCCCGTGGGATGAATTTGCGGTTCACTGAGGATATTAACAATCAAGGGTGTTGGGCGAGTGCACATTTTTAACAAACTAGCCCAGAAACGGGATAGCACATTTTGCGTTGGGGTTAAGGAACTAACGCACAAACGCATTTTGCATTGCGTTAGTTGTTAACGAACAAAGAGCGAGCCCAGAAATGGGATAGTGTAAAATGCGTTAAATGGACGCATTTTGCGTTGTGCTGGGCTTAACGATTTGACGAGCTAGTGCAGAAACGAGCCCCTGGTCTACAGTATGAAAATGAAAACAACTAAGAAGTAAACTAGCTTAACCCTTTCATGCATGAATTATGAGAACCTTAGTCAAGATCTTTTTTTCTGGAGTGTTTTTATACCTCCTTAGGCATAAAAAAAAATTGCGAAAATTTTTTTTTTTTTTTTTTCATGGAGTTACAAAAATATCCATGCATTTAATTTTTTAAAGGTCCCGTATTATGCTATTTTTCAGTCACGTCATATAGGTCTCAGAAGCCCAAAAACATAGTATTTAAGTTTGTTCGCCCCAAAATCATCCTTTTTTTGGAATTTCAGCGGTCGAAAAAGTCACTCTCACCAGCCCTCCTCAGAACAGTCTGTTTCTGGGCCTGCTTCCGGGTATACAAATGAACGCATCTGTCCACGCCCACTCCCCCTCCCCTCTCTGGGAGAGGACGCGGCTTACGCTAGCGGTACTATGCGCTAATGTTGACGGTGAAGCCATCATACACATGTCTCAGACAGAACGTCTTTCCAAACACTGGCTTTCTTTGCCTTGAGGCGTGACTGAGCCCCGACGGAAAACGGCGGTGTTGTGTCGGGTTCGTGGACCTGACACGGAGAGACGCCTGCCGCCACTAATGCAGGCAGCTACTAACAAGCTTGATGCTAACTATACTGATGCCAACCACAAAAGGCCCGTGTTCACAGTAGTTCTGTTGAATGTCTCTGGATATTATCAGCTCTTGCATGTTAACGGGGACGCAAACGTTAGCAGCAGTAACCGAGCTATGTTAGCTGCCATGCTAACGTTAGACGTACACATCAACAACCACCAGCTTATCCGTAATGTAGGGTTATGCAGTAAAGATACAAAAAAATGATAAGAACTTACATCTCCCACACTTGTACTTGGGTCACGAAGCGTTGGTACTGCGTCCTTCTTGATTCAGAGTCTTTGTGCTAAGCCGGAGCTGTATGGGCCCATGTTAAAAAACACTCGTCCGTGAAATGCCGGGCACACACATACAAGCGTTTGGGAATGTTGTTTGGTACATGACCATCAAAGATAGAATCCAGACACTTTTTACGGAGAGGCTCGGAAGTGGGGAGCAAAAATAAACTATCGTGTTGGTGTGTGCAGCCAACAACACCACAACTTGCGTGTCTCGCCTTCGCCATGTTTGTTGTCCAAGAGGTACTTTGCCAGGGCGGGGCTCGCTTTGCCAGGGTGGGGGCACAGTCAGGGGGAGGAGTTAAATCCGCTTATGTCGTCATAAGCGGACCCAACTCAAACTCGGCCGTTTGAGCAGGCATTTTCACAGAATGTGGTGTAGCAAGGCAGGGAGGAAACAGACAGTTTTCAAATTTGAACCTCATAATGAGGCTACTGCAACACACACTACTATAAGAAAACTTTCACAAAGTGAGATTTGCATAATATGGGACCTTTAAGTAAAAAAAACATGTATTTAAAACCCAATATCAGAAAGTAAAATGAAAACAATGAAATAAAACCGTTTTTAAGGCTGCTATTTTGATGTTTTCTCACATTTGAACATACTCTAATGCTCGTTATTACCTCATATAATATGCAAAAAACAACTCTTTTTGTCTAACAAATAACAACTGATTTACACTTAAACATGTTACTGCAGATCAGGTTTATCAAGAACAGCAAAGTTATAGTAATGGTATGAATTGCAGTGTATTATGGGATGTTGTACAGTCTACTCTCGTTAAACCGCCCGCCGTTATACCGCGATTTTCGCTCACCGCCGACCAAAACCATTGCACAAAAATCCCCAATGCATTATTCCATTAGCTACCACCATTTCCGCCTATCGCCATCCGCCAGCCCAGTTCCATGCACAAACAACACTTATACCATTGATTTCCCGACCGTTATACCGCCAGCGTGATTGCCATCGAGTACACATAAATTTTAACAATGCACTGAAACAAACGCGCCAGACGCTGATCGCGACAAGCTACGAGTAGGTCTACGGAACGGCCACCGTTCATTTATCGTAGAACACTCAGTAGGTCAGGATGTCGGGAAGAGGACGTGGGATTAAGCCAAAGCCTCAAGATGATGGGGTGTCATTTCCCGACACGGTATAATAATGCTTAAAATGTTTCCCCACTTTAAATGATCCCTTACAACATAACAGAATCAAGATTTATTTAGAAACGCAATTAGAACGGGTTAACGGAGGCAGCATAGACATCATATAGTAAAGACATGCACATTATGGACGCAACCCGTTGTAACGCCATTTTCGCTATACCGCCAATTTGGCCGTGAACGGAAGTTGGCGGTATGACGAGAGTAGACTGTGTAAGTGTCCACTGTGTTGGCTCATATGGAACTATAACAACAAAACCTATGAATATACAAGAGAACAGCTGTAGAAGAACTGTCCACTGTAGTGACCACAATGCATGAAAGGGTTAATAGAGTCTATTGAAGAATAAATCTGATGTTTACATACACAGAACTCTTTGTGCTACATTCAAGTACTGATATTAACCTTCTTAGACTAAACCATACTGTTACTTTTAATACATGATTAGGAAAATTGAATAAATCTTTGCAGCTTTAGACAGATGGGCCTGCATGGATTTTCTTCTAAAAACTCAACCTGACGTCTCGATGGCTGGCCTGAGAATTTTGTTTATCTTTGATTCTAAGCGAATGTTCTTCTCGACTCGACGCTGCCGTTTCCTACTCAGAGAAGCCCGTTTGAAGCTGTATCGCTACAGTATGCATATTGCATTAGAGGGGGTATTAAGAGCTTTGTAACCATGAGAAAACATGGATTTAGATTAGATGTTCTCTGACTGACTGCTATTTATTTGTCCGCATACGCATGAACAAATACTCAATTTGCACAGACTGAGATATCCAAGTTAATGAAATGCATCTAATGAATTTTAATGTATAGCTATATGATAACGCAAACATGTCACCGCTATTATGAGCCGTTCTGACGCTGCAGGTGACCGCAGATCAAATGTCGGTAGCAAAAGACCCCACCATGTATTATTGCTAGGTAGTTTACTCCCAGTTTCCAAACACTGTAATTATGCATCCGATTATTCTGTCGTTAGCATATTGCATTATGAACAAATTTGTCTAAATAACGCAATTAGAATGAAAGAGGAAAAAAAAGAGAAGCGCATGTGGAGTTTTTGTTCCAGGATTTTATGTGCAGATTAATAATCAGCTGCATATTGTGCATTTTTTGCCTTCACACCAACAATCATTTAGGTCTAATTACTTAACTGTATGTGTGTGTATCTGAGGGGAAAAAAAAAAAAAAAAAGGTTGGTGTAATTTTCTAGATTTGTTAAAACAGCAAAATGCTCATAATGATGTCACGACCCCACTTTCATTGTATTCCTCTACATATTTTTTGTTTCATTCCGAGCTCCTGAGGGTACGTGTTTGAATCTGTCTGAGGTCATCCCTGTAATTCTAGGCCACATTCTTACTTTTTAAATTGTTTTTATTACTCCAGTGTTTTTTTTTTTTTACAGAACATTTTGGTTTGTTTTTCCAGGGGATGCTCGCATGAGGAGTCTGACATAAACATTTTCAGAGCGTGACTTGCTACAAACACTCTGGAAAACATCTCCAAAATCATAAATAAGCGCCAACAGATGCTCCAGGGAAGAATTGCCTGTATTAATCTATGAAGACGGTGCAAGGTCAAGGTCAGTTAGCGCGCAGTTGTGCAACTGAGCCGCGAAGGTTGCTGCACAAATGTATCAAACCTGTCCAGTGTGAGCTTCACGTGTTTTTTTTTTTTTTTTTTTTTTCTCCCAGAATATAAAAGCTCGGAGGCAGTTGCAATCTTCGCATTTTGGAAAAGGGCTATCACTGAGGACAAAAGAGACACTCCTGAAGGTCTCATTCAACTATGAAAAATGCATCGTGTACAATAATTGATATATTTGACACGTTGACATTTAACTCCGGCCTCCACTTCTATATCTCCTCCACTTTAGCTTCTGCGCTCCCTCTTTTTTTTCCTCTTCTTCACCCTTAAAGACCCAAACATCCACTGGCGACCAAAACATCTACTGATTTAAACTGTTTAATACCTGTTAATCCGCTAATTCTATTAATACATGTAAATAATTGGTGTAAAATACAGTTTATCATCTTTTCATGATCATCAGATATGACCCATTTGGACGTTCAGAGGAAACACCGTCATCTTCTACAACACAGATGTCAAACATGTGGCCTGGGGGCCAAATCCGGCCCACCAAAGGGTCCAGTCCGGTCCTTGGGATGAAGTTGTGAAATGCAAAAATTACACTGAAGATATTAATCATTTTAGTTCAGGTTCCACATTCAGACTAATTCAATCTCAAGTGGGTCGGATCAGTAAAATACTATCATAATAATCTATAAATACTCACAACTCCAAATTTCTCTCTTAGTAAATGTAAATATTTTCATGTATTTACACTAAAACAAAGTAGAATTTCACAAAAAAATGTGAATAATCTGAACAAATATGAACAACGTGAAATGTTTTAAGAGAAGTACAATTTTAACAATATTCTGCTTGATATTAACCCTTTCATGCACGAATTATGAGAATATTTTTTTCTTGAGTGTTTTTGTTCCTCTTTAGGCATGAAAAAAACAATGCAACTGTTTTTTTTTTTTGTTTTTTTTTTTTTATGAACCTATTTTTCAAAAATGTCCATTCAGCCGAACACCATGCATTTAAGTTTTGAAGCAACAAAACATTTATAAAAAAAATCATCAGAAAGTGATATACTGTGTGAAAACTATGAAATAAAAGCATTTTTAATGCCGCTAATTGCTAAATTGCTACTGTTTTCTCACATTTTATCATACTCTAATATTAGTTATTACTCATTTCATGGAGATAATATCCTCCTGAGACCCAGGAAATGGACAGTTTTAGCTTTTTTACATTAAAAAATTGTCTTGATTGAAAACTGCATAATGGAACAGTTTTTTCAGATACATTTTTAAAACTATATTTATTTATTTATTGATTTTTTTAATGGAACATCCTTTGTAATGGACAGCATTTTTAAAGTAAAACTGTCAAACTTTTGTCCCCTACATAGGACAAAATGCATTGCTGGGTCTCAGGAGGATATGCAAAAAAAAAAAATAAATAAATAAATAAATTGTTTATCAAGAACAGCAAAGTCACAGTAATTGTATGAATTGCAGTGTTTTGGATGATGCATAAGAGTCCTGATATGGAACTAAAACAACAAAACCCATGAATAAACAATAGAACAACCATAGAATAACTGTCCACTGGACTGACCAGTACACATGAAAGGGTTAAATGTTTCATGTATTTGTAGACCCGCTGTGATCTGTAAGTTATAATGCACAAGTGATAATGATAAACTGAAGCATAATATTGTTAAAATTACACTTCTTTTTTGAGTTGTTCATGTTATTCACATTGTTTGAAAAGATAGTTTGTAGATGTAAACATTTTCATTGTTTAATTTTACTTACTCTACAACATAGGGAAAATTTTGGAGTTGACATTTATATATTATTATGTTATTATTTTACTGGTTCGGCCCTCTTCAGATAAAATTAAACTGAACGTGGCCCCTGAACTAAAATGAGCTTAACACCCCTGTTTTACAACATTGATTCACCAGTAAAACTCATGGAGTTGGATCAATGACAGTAGATAGAGACACTGGGTTTATGTCCAGTTAATGATATTTACTGAAAAAGTCACCTTTTCTTCATTTTTTCCTGTTTTGATACAATAACCTCTGACTTTACTCTGACCTTTCATGAACATCTACATGATCAGTCAATGAAACAAAGGAAAATAAATGGTTTTCACTGGAAAAAATGCAACATTCAGTACATAATATTATAATAAATTGTGATAAATCCCTTAGGAAAGGTTAAATAGAGAGAAAAATTCATTTAGGAACTGCCACAAAAGTCACACTGGGTCCTTATGGGTTAAAATGTTTAATACCGTCGACCAACACCATCTTTTGAACTTAACTGTTAATCTGCTAATCCTATTAATACATGTAAATAATTGGTGTAAAATACAGTTTATCATCTTTTCATGGTCATCAGATATGACCCATTTGGACATTCAGAGGCTCTGTAGTTACCGTGGAAACACCGTCATCTTCTACAACATTGATTCACCAGTAAAACCCATGGAGTTGGATCAGTGACAATGGATGGAAAAACTGGGTTTATGTTCAGTTAATGATAGATTTTACTGAAAAAGTCACTTTTTCTTCATTTTTTCCTGTTTTCATACAATAACCTTTGACTTTGCTCTGAGCTTTTATAAACATCTACATCACAGGTGTCAAACATGCGGCCCAGGGGCCAAAACCGGCCTGCCAAAGGGTCCAATCCGGCCCGCGGGATGAATTTGTGAAATCCAAAAATTACACTTAAGATATTAACAATCATTTTTAGTTTAGGAGCCAAATTCAGCCCAATTCAATCTTAAACAGGTCAGAACAGTAAAATAATATCATAATAACTTATAAATAATGACAACTCCAAATTTTTCTCTTTGTTTTAGGTCAAAAATGTTTAATTACATGAAAAAGTTTACATTTACAAACAGTTCTTGCCTGAACAAATATGAACAATATGAAATGTTTTAAGACAAGTAAGAGCAATTTTTAAAAAAATATAATATTATTTCTGTTATTAAACGTTTTGTGCCTTTGTAGATCACGGAGGCATAATATTGTTAAAATTGCACTTTGTTCATGGTTACCTCCACCAAGGAGGTTATGTTTTTGCCAGGGTTTGTTTGTTTGTTTGTTTGTCTGTTTGTTTGTTTGTCTGTCCGTTAGTGTGCAACATAACTCAAAAAGTTATGGACAGATTTTGATGAAATTTTCAGGGTTTGTTGGAAATGGGATAAGGAAGAAATTATTAAATTTTGGTGGTGATCGGGGGTGGGGGGGCCCACGGGGGGGGCCCATTTCCAACAAACCCTGAAAATTTCATCAAAATCTGTCCATAACTTTTTGAGTTATGTTGCACATTAACGGACAGACAAACAGACAGACAGACAAACAAACAAACAAACCCTGGCAAAAACATAACCTCCTTGGCGTGGGGGGGCCCACGGGGGGGGGCCACTGATCAGCCTTGGCGGAGGTCTGCGCTCTCCGAGTGCTTCTAGTTGTTCATGTTTTGCACATTTTCTTTAAAGAATAGTTTTTATGTAAACATTTTCTCGATGTAATTTTACTTTTTTCACTCTAACACATAGTGAGAAGTTTGGAGTTGTTATATTTATTTGTTTTAAATATATATTATGTTATATTTATTTTTAAAAATATATATTATGTTATTATTTTTCTGGTTCCGGCCCACTTCAGATCATATTGTGCTAAATGTGGCCCCTGAACTAAAACAATTTTGGCACCCCTGATCTGCATGATCAGGAAATGAAACGTAGGAAAATAGATGATTTTCACTGGGGAAAAAATGCAAAATTCAGTACATAATATTATAATAAATTGTGATAAATCCCTCAGGAAAGGTTAACTAGAGATAAAAATTCATTTAGGAACTGCCACAAAAGTCACACTGGGTCCTTATGGGTTAAAATGTTTAATACCGTCGACCAACACCATCTTTTGAACTTAACTGTTAATCTGCTAATCCTATTAATACATGTAAATAATTGGTGTAAAATACAGTTTATCATCTTTTCATGGTCATCAGATATGACCCATTTGGACATTCAGAGGCTCTGTAGTTACCGTGGAAACACCGTCATCTTCTACAACATTGATTCACCAGTAAAACCCATGGAGTTGGATCAGTGACAATGGATGGAAAAACTGGGTTTATGTTCAGTTAATGATAGATTTTACTGAAAAAGTCACTTTTTCTTCATTTTTTCCTGTTTTCATACAATAACCTTTGACTTTGCTCTGAGCTTTTATAAACATCTACATCACAGGTGTCAAACATGCGGCCCAGGGGCCAAAACCGGCCTGCCAAAGGGTCCAATCCGGCCCGCGGGATGAATTTGTGAAATCCAAAAATTACACTTAAGATATTAACAATCATTTTTAGTTTAGGAGCCAAATTCAGCCCAATTCAATCTTAAACAGGTCAGAACAGTAAAAATAATATCATAATAACTTATAAATAATGACAACTCCAAATTTTTCTCTTTGTTTTAGGTCAAAAATGTTTAATTACATGAAAAAGTTTACATTTACAAACAGTTCTTGCCTGAACAAATATGAACAATATGAAATGTTTTAAGACAAGTAAGAGCAATTTTTAAAAAAATATAATATTATTTCTGTTATTAAACGTTTTGTGCCTTTGTAGATCACGGAGGCATAATATTGTTAAAATTGCACTTTGTTCATGGTTACCTCCACCAAGGAGGTTATGTTTTTGCCAGGGTTTGTTTGTTTGTTTGTTTGTCTGTTTGTTTGTTTGTCTGTCCGTTAGTGTGCAACATAACTCAAAAAGTTATGGACAGTTCAGTTAATGATATATTTTACTGAAAGTCACCTTTTCGTCATTTTTTCCAGTTTTGATACAATAACCTTTGACTTTGCTCTCAGCTTTCATGATCAGTCAATGAAACATAGGAAAATAGATGGTTTTCACTGGAAAACAAAAGCAAAATTCAGTACATAATATTGTAATAAATGGCAATAAATCACTTAAGAAAGGTTAAATAGAGAGAAAAAGTCATTTAGGAACTGCCACAAAAGTCACACTGGGTCCTTATGGGTTAAAATGTTTAATACCGTCGACCAACACCGTCTTCTGATCTAAACTGTTAATCCGCTAATCCTATCAATACATGTAAATAATTGGTGTAAAATACAGTTTGTCATCATTTCATGGTCATCAGATATGACTCGTTTGGACATTCAGAGGCTCCGTAGTTACCATGGAAACACTGTCATCTTCTACAACATTGATTCACCAGTAAAACCCATGGAGTTGGATCAGTGACAGTGGATGGAAACACTGGGTTTATGTTCAGTTAATGATAGATTTGCTGTAAAAGTCTCTTTTTCTTGAGTTCTCTCTGTTTTTGATATTATAACCCTGAACTTTAATCTGAGCTTTAATGATGTTCTACATGATTAATAATTCAATATAGAAAAATACCTGATTTTCACTGAAAAAAATGCAAAATACAGAGGATAATATTGTAATAAAAAGTGAAAAATTACTTAAGAAACATAATATATATATATAATCTATATTAAATATAGAGGAAAAATTGCCACAAACATAGCACTGGGTCTTCATGGGTTAATTCTAATAGATATTCCCTCTGTAAATATACTTGGTGGCTGCTTTAATCAGTTTCATCATGATCTTAAATGGTGAAAAATGACCACACAGAATGTTACTAATCAGTGGCACTGCCTTTAACCCATAAAACTCATACAGCTACTGATTTTAAAGGTTTAATACACTGCTAATTCTATCAATACATATAAATAATTGGTGTAGAATCTTTTCATGGTGATCAGATATGACCTGTTTGGACGTTCAGAGGCTCCGTAGTTACCATGGAAACACCATCATCTTCTACAACATTGATTCACCAGTAAAACCCATGGAGTTGGATCAATGACAGTGGATGGAAACACTGGGTTTATGTTCAGTTAAGGATAGATTTTGTTGATAAAAATCCCTTTTTCTTCAGTTTTCTCTGTTTTTGATATAATAATAATCAACATTAATCTGAGCTTTCATGAACATCTACATGATCAGTGAATTAACCCTTTCACGCATTAATTGTGAGAACCTTAGTCAAGATTTTTTTCTTCAGTGTTTTTATTCCTCCTTAGGCATGAAAAAAACAATGCGATCAAGGTTTTTTTTTTGCTGTGGAGTTTCAAAAATATCCATGCATTTAATTTTTGAAGTAAAGAAACGTGTTTAAAACCCAATATCAGAGAGGGATATGAAAACAATGAAATAAAAACATGTTTAATGCTGCTAATCTGATGTCTTCTCACATTTTAACATATTCTGATGCTATTAATTCCTCACTTCATCGAGATAATGTGCAAAAAAAATCCTTCTTGTCTAACAAATAACAATTGATTTACACTCAAACATGTTAGTGCAGATCAGGTTTATCAAGAACAGCAAAGTTACAGTAATGATATGAATATCAGGATATGAGATGATGTGTAAGTGTCCACTGTGTTGGCTGATATGGAACTAAAACAACAAAACCCATTAATATACAAGAGAACAGCTGGAGAAGAACTGTCCACTGGAGTGACTTATGCATGAAAGGGTTAAATATAGAAAAATACATATTTTTTACTGAAAAACCACAAAGTTCAGAGGCTAATATTAGAGTAAATGATGATAAATCACTTAAGAAAAGTTAAAAAGAGAGAAAAATTCATTCAGGAACGGCCACTAAAGTAGCTCTGGGTCTTAAAGGGTTAATCTATGTTGCTTCCATTTCTCTCCGTCGTTGGCTAAATAATGCCGCCGTATGACAAGGTCAGCATCCCTCCAGGCGTTGCATTGTCTCTGTCCGTCTGCTGCAGTCATCGGTGAAAAGTGAGCGAATCCAAATTACAGCCGGTCTGTTAAATCAAACACATTTCGGAACCATCTTCTTAATTAAATTACAAAAAGCATGATTATGTTTGAACCATTTGGAGTCTGTATTAATGCCAACCCTATTACAGGAGAGCAGTGACAGGTTGACGATAATTAGCATGAAAATGATGAGAAATGGGCATGGGAGGAACATGGACACCCAATTATAACATATTGCATCTAAAAAAAAACAAAACAAAAAAAAAAAACATGAGACTCTAAAGCAAGGGTGTCAAACATGCGGCTCGTGGGCCAAAACCGGCCAGCTGAAGGATCCAATCTGGCCTGAGGGATGAATATGTGAAATGCAAAAATTACATGAAATTATAAGAAAATGCAAAAGGGTGAATACTGAAGAAAAGGTAAATAGAAAGCAACGGAGAAATAAAAAGGCTTGGAGAAATAAATAGAGGAAGAAAATTCAAAAGGGGGAATACTGAAGAGGTAAATATGACTATGAATAAAAAAAAAAAAAAGCCAATAAATTAACCCTCCGGTATCCCGTCCACCAAGCCCCTTACTAAGCACCAAGTGTGCCTTTTTGGCACTCTTGTGGAATAATGTCAAAAATTTTTTTCATACAGTTTGTTTTTAATTTTTTTTTTACACTTTTTTCTATTTCATCAACTTGAGCCATAAATAAAAATACCAAATACTCAATAATTGTCACATTTTTTAACCCTTTAAATGCCGTGTTTGTAATGTAAACAAACCATTTTTTTTTGGATGCAAAAAACACAAAAATGTATTTTTTTCAATATACTACATAAAAAGTGGATCACATATTATTGGATTTTTGCAGCCTGGCATATGTCAGTGATTAACTCCAACACTGGTTAATTTGCATTATTATTTTTGGTGCTAGGTCAAATGTTCAAAAATACTAGCATCTGTCACCAAGTGTACGAAAAATGCACACCTATAAATCAAACTATTAAATATTATATATTAACTTATTTTTCTGCTCTAATTTGATTTTATTTTTGTAAATCAAGGTCAGCCCTAATCATACATATCAAAGAATCATTCATTTTAGATTTTTTTTAAAAACCCTTTAAACAATCTCTTCTCATCATGATGTCACTACATTTTTTGATGCAAAAAACACAAAATATGTTGGGTTTTTTTTTTCAAAATACTACATGAAAATTGGATCACATATTATTAGATTTTTGCAGCCTATGTATATCATATGTCAATGATTAACTCCAACATTAACAACGTTAATAAATTCATTGAGACCCTCACCTCTCAAATGAAGCCCAGATATCAGTATGCTAGACAGATGCTAGTCTTGTAATTTTCTTTTGTTTACAATGTGCAAATTTTAGTTGGTGGACCAGAATTTTAAAGATCATGCAAAAATGAACAACTTTCGAATTCTAACCTTATTTAAATTGTGAAAAATAATATGAAGTTTTTTAACACGAAGTGCAAAGTGTGCCTAAAAGGCGCACTCGGATACTGGAGGGTTAATAAGATGTCAGATGAAAATAAAAATATAGAGATAAATAAGAAAAGAGATAAAGATAATGTAAATAGAAAGCAACACAGAAATAAATTGAGGAAGAAAATACAAAAGGGGGAATACTGAAGAGGTAAATATGACTATGAATAAAAAATGCAAATCAATTAATAAGATGTCAGATGAAAATAAAATACAGAAATAAATAACAAAAGAGATAAAGACAATGTAAATAGAAAGTAACGCAGAAATAAATGCAGGGATAAAAAGTAAATAAGGAAAAATATAAATAAGGACAAAATAGATAAATAAATGGTATGGAAATGAACTTTTTCAAGCCATTTTTATATTTCTGTATATATTTTTTAATATGGCAGGTTCAGCCCTCTATAATATTAACAGTCAATGATGTAAAATTCATTTTAGTTCAGGTTCCACATACAGTCTCAGGTGGATCAGCCCAGTAGAATACTATCATAATGACCTATAAATAATGACAACTACAAACTTCTCTCTTTGTTTTAGTGTTAAAAATTTTAATTACATGGAAATATTCACATTTACAAACCAGCCTTTTATAAAAAAATGCAAAGAACCTTGTGGCGCTGCATTATGTAATAACAGTGCAATATGTATCATAATGTAGTCATTTTTCACCTCATTATGTAAAAACGCTGCATTTTGTAATAAAATACTTGGACGTATTTTGTAAAAATTTATTACATATTGCAACAGTTATTAAAAAATGCGGGTTTGGAACATTTTTTTTTTTAAAGGAAATGTAATAATTTGGTGCATTGTGTAATAAACGTAAAAGGTACAGAATTTAATTATGACAATGAGGGCTGTTTGTTTATAGATAATGTTGTATTAATAAATCTGCTGTAATTATTGAAGAAAATTGCTGAATTGTTGAGTCTGTTTGTATGACTGTACTGCCATGAACATATTGTGTATAATTCAATTACTGTATTATGTATTTGTTGTGGTTCGATGCTAAAATTAGGAAAAATGTTTTGTTTGATTGTTATATTAAGTTAGTGATAAAGGTGTAAAAGCACTGAGGGGTAGGATTAAATAAGTTTATACTTCTTCCTACCCCTTTTTGACCATGCAAAGGGTTAGGGTTAGACCTAGTTCACCAGATATCACTGCCCTGGATTTCATTCTGTGAGGTTATGTTAAAGATGTTGTGTATCGAACATAGATAAGGGACATGAAAAACCTGAAGGAAAAGATCAATGATGCCATTGATGAGGCTATGATATAGCCAACATGGAGACAAATCCAGTACCGTCTGGATGTGCTTCATGTAGGGTGGACTGTCCTAATGTGGCACAGTTTTTGTATTTCGGACGTCTGTAGTATATTACAAGGTTAGGCCAACATGGAAATGTAATAATAATAATAATAATAATAATAATAATAATAATAATAATAATAATAATAACACTGGGTTACAAAAAAAGGTTTTTTGCAAGTTGACCTGTACAGAAAGACCTGTCTTTATGTACAAATATATTTTTTTCACTTAACTCATATTCTTCCCAAAGTTTTTCACAATTTCTTTATGTTGTGTTCTGTTATTCACAACTTTCCGACACCATTTTCAAGCAAATTTTATCTTCTGTACTGCCGAACTTCAGTCTGTCAGTATTCTCTGAAATATCGTGGACCAAATCCGTGGAATTACACTGGGTTACAAAAAAGTGTTTTTTGCAAGTTGTCTAGGTTTTTTCAACTGAATTAGGACCATTTTGCGCCGCTAAATCCAAAAATGACATCTGTTTTTCTCAATCAGGTCAGATTTTTTTGCTAATTTCATTTTGAAAAATTTGATCTTCTCACAAAATTGATTACATTTTTGTGACTTTATCAGTTGATTTTTTATATAGTTCTCACCCAAAATAGGTTTTAAGATAAAAAACTTCATTTTCTAACAGGATTCCTGTTAGGTACAATGGTGTATTCACCGCAGATGTAGCAGAATATGTCAGGCTTATTTTTGCAAGATCTTCTAGTTGAAGCCATTTCATTCACCTGTAATATTAAAAAAAACATTCATCATAAATTGGCAAAAGTAAAATCTTCAGAACTTGTTTTTTGCAAGAAATATGAAAGAATTTTGTATCATATGATGTGAAAATAATAACAATAATAATAATAATAATAATAATAATAATAATAATAATAATAATAATAATAATAATAATAATAAAATAATAATAATAATAATAATAATAATAATAATAATAGTAACTTTATTTGTATAGCACCTTTAAAAACAAAGTTTACAAAGTGCTTTGACAGAGGGCACAACAGCAGGATACACGAAGCAAGTAAAAACACTAAAACAGAAGCAACACAATTAGAGAGATGTATGAACAAGTTGATGATCAAACAGGATCAAATTTAAAAATTGAAATTAAAAATTAAGGTTAAAAAGGGGACAGACATCACATAAAAGCAAGTCTATAAAAATGTGTTTTAAGAAGTGATTTAAAAGATGTTACTGATTCCGCAAGCCTTATCCCATGCCCATAAATATAAGCAAAAATGTTAAAAAGCCAATATGTAGCATAGTTCAGAAAGTTGACCTGATTGAGCAAAATTAATGTGATTTTTGGATTCACCACACCAAAATGATCCTAAATCAGCTCAAAAAACTTACACAATAAATTTGTTGTTGACCAGTGTAATAATAATAATAATATTAAGTGTCCCACATTAGCAGAATTCATCCTCACTAAGGGTCCCATATAGAGGATTTCATTTTTGTAATAATTTCCTCAGATTTGTCAATTCATTTGTTTTTGTGATCAATTTGTTAAATTGTAAAGATACTTTATGTATGCCATTCCTGTGATGAACTGGTGCCATGTCCAGGGTGAACCCCACCTTCACCCATTTGTATCCATGACCCTTTAATCAGTTTGGAAAATACATTTTACATTTACATTTATGCATTTGGCAGACGCTTCTTTCCAAAGCGACTTACAGGGGAAAACCAAAAATAAATAAATAAATACATACATACATACATACATAAATAATAAAATTAAATAAAATACAAGAATAGATTAAAGACGTAAAGCAGCTGTACAATTAAAAACAGTGTCGTACTGAAGATTAAAAAGCAAAAATTATATAGGGTGGGGAAGCAAAATTTACAATGAACATTTAGTTGTTTTTTCTCAGCAGGCACTACGTCAATTGTTTTGAAACCAAACATATATTGATGTCATAATCATACCTAACACTATTATCCATACCTTTTCAGAAACTTTTGCCCATATGAGTAATCAGGAAAGCAAACGTCAAAGAGTGTGTGATTTGCTGAATGCACTCGTCACACCAAAGGAGATTTCAAAAATAGTTGGAGTGTCCATAAAGACTGTTTATAATGGAAAGAAGAGAATGACTATGAGCAAAACTATTACGAGAAAGTCTGGAGGATACTATTAAAGAAGAATGGGAGAAGTTGTCACCCCAATATTTGAGGAACACTTGCGCAAGTTTCAGGAAGCGTGTGAAGGCAGTTATTGAGAAAGAAGGAGGACACATAGAATAAAAACATTTTCTATTATGTCCATTTTCTTGTGGCAAATAAATTCTCATGACTTTCAATAAACTAATTGGTCATACACTGTCTTTCAATCCCTGCCTCAAAATATTGTACATTTTGCTTCCCCACCCTGTAGACTAAAAATACTGATTCAAACTAAAAAAAATAAATGAATGATTGAATGAATGAATATAGCTGTTCACTATATTTGTGTCACTTCCTTCTCATCGTCTCACAGTTCATCCCTGTTGGAAACTGCGTCCCTGAAACCTTTCAATCCGACCCAAGTTCAACAACAAAAAGAACACTTCTGCAGCTGAACTCAAACCAACAAACAATCACCAACTGAGGCACTGGTTTTACAAGGCAACACCTCTGAGCTTGTACGAGTCCAACACTTCAGAACAGAACCGTAGAAAGGATTCAGGTGGACTGGACGGAGAGTGAATGAGCTTTGGCAGAGTCTGGATGAAGGACAGGTGGACTGAACTCCTCTGATTAGAACTGGGAACATGTTTTTTTCTTATACTATTTCATGCTGTAGAATGGCACTAAAACAAAGCTACAAGTATGACTCCATAGCAGTGGGTCTCAACTGGTCTGGCTTCAGGATCCACTATCACCCCTCAATGACAAGCCACAACCCAAACTGCAAAAAGTTAAACTTTTCAAATGTATTTAAGATGTGTTTTTGAACCTGAGATAATACAGAATATCTGAGTATGAAAACACAGAAGACAAGTTTAATGATATACCAAACTGACCAGCAGGTGGGGATGCTAAATATAGAAATATTCCCTTTAACACTAAATTATCCCTCCAGTATCCGGGTGCACCTCTAAGGCACACTTTCCACTTTGCTTTACAAAACTTCATATTATTTTTCACAATTTAAATAAGGTTGTGTGTTGTTGTTTTTTTTATTTATCGATCCCGTGGAATGTAATTTCATTCATCGTACCAATGGTTTTTAAAAGCAAACTCAACACCCACCTTTTCAGCCTGCCTTTAATTAAACTTTATGTCTTTATTTATTCTATATTTATTACAGTTATTGTGTATTTAGTCATTTGTCCTCTTTGATGTTGCTTTATTTATTATTATTATAATTATTATCTGGACTTTCTTCTGTGTTTTTTATTTCTATTTTAAATGTGTGCATAATCTGTTTTCTACTTTTTCTATTTTAAATGTGTTGTTGTTTTTTTTATGTGCATTTCATTTCACTGTCGATCCCGTGGAATGTAATTTCATTCATCGAACCAATGTTTATTAAAGAAAACTCAAGACCTACCTTTTTAGCCTGGCTTTTAATTCACCCTCCGGTATCCAGGTGCGCCTTTTAGGCACACTTTGCACTTTGTGTTAAAAAACTTCATATTATTTTTCACAATTTAAATAAGGTTAGAATTCAAAAGTTGTTCATTTTTGCATGATCTTTACAATTCTGGTCCACCAACTAAAATGTGCACATTGTAAAAAAAAAGACAATTACCAGACTAGCATCTGTCTCCCAAGTGTGCCTAAAACGCACTATTTCTTCCATTTGATATGTATGATTAGGGCTGACCTGGATTTACAAAAATAAAATCAAATTAGAGCAGAAAAATAAATCAATATTTAATATTTAGTAGTTTCATTTATAGGTGTGCATTTTTTTCACACTTGGTGACAGATGCTAGTATTTTTGAACATTTGACCTAGCGCCAAAAATAATCACGCAAATTAACCAGTGTTGGAGTTAATCACCGACATATGCCAGGATGAAAAAATCAAATATGTGATCCACTTTTTATGTAGTGTATTGAAAAAAAAATTTTTTGTGTGTTTTTTGCATCCAAAAAAATGGTTTGTTTACATTACAAACATGGCAATTAAAGGGTTAAAAAATGTGACAATTATTGAGTATTTGGTATTTTTATTTACGGCTCAAGTTGATGAAATAGAAAAAAGTGTAAAGGAATTAAAAACAAACTGTATGAATTTTTTTTTTTTGACATTATTCCCAAAGTGTGCGAAAAAGACACACTTGGTGCTCAGTAAGGGCCTTGCTGGATGGGATACTGGAGGGTTAAGTACATTTTAACCAAGACAAAAATGTGGACTCAGTTAAAAATTAAAAGTGCATTCAGTCACTTATTCAAGAATTAAACACACTGAGGTTTTGGCAATTCTCGTGATCTTCATTTTTCAGTTATTAGGTTCTCTAGCTTCAATCCCAGAAATGCTACATTATTAAACACACTTTGGATTTTGTTCTCATTGCAAGTAAAACCATATCTGATGTAGCTGTTGTCATGTCTGATATAAATAGAAACTTTGGGTCTTCTTTTATGCAGTAAAATACATGGTGTTAATTAGCATTACAGTGCATTACCGCCCCCTACTGTTGGAGAGTGTGAATGGGTGGCGCTCAGGTCCATCCTACTATAATGGACGTTCTGTGTCCGGCGCGTCTTTGTCTGACGCGTGTCCCGATGTTGCAGCACGGGAGGGCGTACAGGTGCAACGCCGCTGTTGCACCACGGGAGGGCACTATCGTACTATGACACCACAGGTACAATGCCTCTAGTGAAAAACAAAGCACAGGATTAGTTTATTACCCCGCCCTCCAAAGGGGAGGAGAGGGGTATTGTTTTTGGTTCGGTTTGTTTGTTTGTTTGTTAACACTGTAGCAGCAAAACTATTGGTTGAATTCATACCAAATTGGGTTTATCGATTGCCAGTGAACCAGAATAGATCTAATTACATTTTGGAAAAAGTAGGTCAAAGTTTCAATTTTCTATAAATTTTTTAAAATCTTTTTTTTTTTTCCCATTTTTTTATAATGGGTGAAATTTCACATGTCTGTAGAAGCAAAGTATTGGTTGAATTCATACTAAATTGGGTTTATAGATTTCAAGTGACCCCAAATAGATCTCATTACATTTTGGGAAAAATAGGTCAAAGTTAAAAATTTTAAAGAATTTTTTTTCTCCCATTTACTTATAATAGGTGAAATTTCAAATGCCTATAAAAACATCAATTTTATTTCAATTTACTTCAAACTTGGCACCAAGGTTATAATAGTTTTGGATTTTTCATTATAGTTTAGTGTTATTTAGTTTTGACTTTTTTTCCCCTCTAATTCACTTAGCTTTAATTAGATTTTAGAGCAGGTTTGCAAGTTTTTATTAGTTTTCTTTTTTTTCTAAATGCTTAGTTTTAGTTTAGTTTTAGTTTAGTTTTTTTTTTTTTTTTTTACATCTCTTCTCTTCTTCTCCATCGTATTCAAATAAATCCCAGACAGGACTCTGCTGCTTTCTCCTAACTTTACTCTACATGTTTCCATGTAGAGTGGGGACCAGAAGATGACTGGAAACCACAAGTGACAGACCATCAAGTACCGTATGGTGCCACTAGCTAAAATTGCTAGAGCGAAATAAATCGATTTCGGATCAATCCAACGTTGACAAAGATGAAAACGAAGGGAATATTAGCTGTAATTTTTATCCGTTTTAGTTAGTTTTGTAAGCACACAATATAGTTTCAGTTCGTTATTGTTTTTTTCTTTTAATTATAGTTTTTATGTATTTCAGTTAACGAAAATGTTTTAGTTTTCATCATTTCGTTCGTTTTTGTTAACGATAATAACCTTGCTTGGCACATACAGTATATAAAGACAGTTGATATGCTGACATCAGCACACGTATAGACATGATGACATCAGCTGGATCGATGCCAAAATAAGCCACAATACATGTGAGGGGCGGGGTTTGTTGTGCCTGGAACCACTTGTTAACGTTATTTGTTGCCCAGACAAAGGCCCACTGAAATGGGTTTGCGACCCTTTTTTGGGTCATGATCCACCAGTTGAGAATCACTGCTCTATACCATGAAATGAGTGGGGAAGCTGAAAAAAATATTTACAAACAGGAAGTAGTACTTTACTTTTACTTGTACTTTATTGTACATATTATATATATTTATATATATGTTTATATATATTTATATATAATTTATTCTGTTTTTAAACTCTTCTTTGTGCCATTGTTGGTTGTATGTGGGTGTCTTTTGTGATGGGTCAGTGTGTTTTTTTTGCTTGTACTGTTTGTACTGCTGCTGTTGTAACAAACAATTTCCTGCAAAGGATCAATAAAGTATCTATCTATCTATCTATCTATCTATCTATCTATCTATCTATCTATCTATCTATCTATCTATCTGTCTATCTATCTATCTATCTATCTATCTATCTATCTATCTATCGATAGATGTGTGAATATGAGTTTTAAAATATGTGGCAATAAGTACAAAAATCACAGAAATCAAGCAATGTGCAGTAAGAGACAGACAAGCTAATGATGACACCTTCATGAAGATATATTAAACATATGAAATTGCTGTAATTAATGTAGGTATCAGTATAAATTTGTGTGTAAGAGTGTAAAGAAACAAGTTTTTGCTTTATTTAGGCCCAAAAAACTGATTTTTAACAAATGCGCCCCCATTTGGTTGATTTATAAAACTCAGAGAAACTGAATCTATCAATCACTCCATCTCATCCCTCCGTCCATCTATCTATCTATCTATCTATCTATCTATCTATCTATCTATCTATCTATCTATCTATCTATCTATCTATCTATCTATCTATCTATCTATCTATCTATCTATCTATCTATCTATCTATCTATCTATCTAGTGAGTTGAGCTGTTTTCACCTGCAGATTTAAACACGTTTGTTGACTTCTGTGTGCTTTACCGTCATTACAAGTATTACTGAAAGAGTATTTATTTGCAAAACAATGCTCGGCATCTGCTAATGTTAAGTTGATTGACATTACATTGATATATATAACTGTGAAATATATCTGACCATTAACAATGTATGCTAAAAAGTACTTTTTGGGAGGTACTGTTAGTTGAACTAGGTCCTGTATAACGTGTGTTGTTTTTGTTTTGTAATTGTGATGAATGGTTTGTAATTGTTGTTTTGTTTTGTGCGTGGGTGTTTTTGGTAATTTGTGTATTGCAGTAAAACGACAATTGTGATGAGTGTGGACTCCAGGAAGAATAGCGATGGCCTAAGCCAAAGCTAATGGAGATCCAAATAAATGAAATTACAAATGAGTCACAAAAACATAAATATCAGTTTTAACAATAGTAGGAGACAGTAGTGTACAGATGTGATAAAACCAGAGGAAGGAGAAGAGGAAGTCCATTCTGAGTGTAAAAGCATGACAACACAACCTGTCCAAGGAAACGAAAACACTCTTATTTTCAGGTTTCAGATTACATATGAATGAACGCATGGATATTAACATAATTATAAATATTCCATTCCATTTCTGTGATTAAAACATCCTAAATTCCTATAAATCTTACACACGAGACCTTTAAGGATTAATGGTTTGTATTTTCCTGTGTTCTCAGATACGCCTAAGAATAATAAATATTTGAGTTTAGGTCATGATCATGACATTTTGCAAGATGTATGACATTTTGTAAAGGATCAAACAGCTGCAGAAATTGCATCAGAAAATCCAACATCCAAATAATCAGTGCACAGAAACAGACTGATCAAAGAAACACGTTTTTTTGTTTTCGTTGCTTTTGTTTGGTTTTAATGATAGCATTTAACATCCAATAGCTGAGAAGTGTGCGAGACAACATTTCCATTCCTGTTTTTTTGAGAACTCTGCTCCACGAGCTAATCTGGAGGTTGCTGAGCAGTGCTGAGAACGCAGAAGAATTCAAACCAGCCTGCAGTCGTCATGCTTAGCATTAGCATCGAGCACCACGCCACCATATTGCCCCGACTGTGTCAGTGTGTTTGTAGATTATTGCACATTTGCATAAAAATAAGTAAGACTGTGGATGCTAAGCCTGCTATTTTCACATCACATAAGGGATCATCCCGGAGCCATGACAAATCCTGAGCTTTGTTCATTGACCCCGCGGGGTCAATTACGTTTGCTGCGAGACGACACAGAGAGCGCCTCGGGTTCACGAGACCGCAGTGTTGCTACGTTGATCGATGGCGGGGATGCTTATCAGCCACAGTGCGTTACAGACACCTAATTGCAATTGATCCCCTTTGCCGTACCATTAATTGTAAATCCTCTCTCAATCACAAACTCCACACTGCACAAGCTGTACTCTAAAACTAAAACTTCATTCATCAGTGGGCTCCACATCGGTTTTCAATAGCGCCGTGCTGTAGCAGGTACCAGACAGTACCACGGACTCTTCACTGTGCTCGCTGAAACACCTGGCTGGTTTAAAGGTCAACGCTGAGAGCAAACAGCTGATTGCTCCGCATCAAGATGTCAACATGCTGACTCGTAATGTCAAAACATCAATAAGCAACCCAGATCTACATTTAATGGAATAATTGATGTTTTCATCCATTTTTGGCTGTCTTTAAAGAAAAATGCTTAGCCATGAGGTATTTTACATTCATCTAATAACGTGTGAATAGGCACAGAATTGATTAATATTCCCGCTATCTTAGATTAATGATATGCCGCATAAATGCAAACATTTTTCAAATAGCTGTCTTTTTCCATTTTCTCGCTACATGCGCCGTATTCTAAACACCTCCACCCAATGCAATACCAGACAGGGCGACAGGCAGTATGTGACTATAAGGCGAACAGCTACAGAGCAGCGTCTTCCCTCTGGCAACGCGGCGTACATAACTAAACAGCAGATCCTCAGCCGCAAAGAGAGGCTTGCCCAGAGGATAAACTCCTTCAGGAAGCCTTGAAAGAAATTGCTTATTAAATAAGGGTAGACCAGAGATAAAGATGTCAACAGTAATAATGCTTTTCATTTTGACACTGATCTTATTTGTTCAGAAGGGAGGGTGAGACATGCAGTCTCACTGAGTTGACATAAGGGTCTCTCCCACCGCTGGGAGACTGATCTGTCAGCAGATACATAGCAAAGCCATCTTTGTCACCCTGCCCCGGTGACGACAAACTAATATCATGGAACTGCAGAGGTGGTGCTTTCGTAGCAGCGCCTTCACACAAAGGCAGGCTGGAGCACATACGGTAACGGTGACGGCTGAGGTTGGATTTTCCACAGGCTGCAGCAGGAGCTCAGATGTCCTGGTGTCTTCCATGTCCAGAGGTGGGAAGTAACTAAGTATAAATACTTTGTTACTGTATTTAAGTCGGCTAAAATTTACTTAGGGGGTCAAATGAGTGGCCATTTTTGTCAAAAAAAAAAAAGTTGTAAGAAATGCATAGAACTGTGTTGAAATAATGCTAATCCATTTGTGCACAGACTACTGATATTATTTGACAGCGGAAGCTCTGTTTTCAGAAATATTGGATTTTGAATAGCACGTGTATGTGAAAACTTTTGCTGGTGGACGGACGTGACATTACCCATGATGCTCTGGTCAGTACCAGTACTTTATTAGTAATAAACTTATAGACTTACTATTGCTAATTCTCCTCTTATTCATAAATGTTAGTATTGTGGATCTAAAACAGGAGTGTCAAACTCATTTTCATTCAGGGGTCACATTCAGCCCGATATGATCTCAAGTGGGCAGGACCAGTAAAATAATAACACTGAAAAAGTAAAATTAAATTATGATAATGTTAACATCTACAAAAATCTGAATAACATGTACAACTGGAAACGTCTTAAGAAAAACAGCTGCAGTTTTAACAATATTCTGCCTCAGCTTATCAGTTGATCATTTACACATGTGCATTACAATTTACATTACAATTACAAATACACAAAACATTTAATAACAGGCAAAATATTGGTACAATGGCAGTTACTTATCTTAAGACATTTCAGGTTATTCACATTTTTTGTAAAATAACAGTTTTTTAATATATACATTTTCAAGTAATTTTACTTTTTTACACTAAAACAAAGATAAAATTTGCAGTTTTCATTATTTGTAGGTTTAATATGATACTATTTTACTGGTCTGACCTACTTGATATGTAATTGGTCTGTATGTGAAATCTGAATTAAAATGATTTTGACATTCTTGATTGTTAATATCTTCACTGTAATTTTTGTATTTCACAAATCCATCCTACGGGCCAGAGTGGATCCTCTGGTGGGCCGGATTTGGCCCCCGGGCCGCATGTTTGACACCTGTAATCTGAAACAATAACAGCTGACACAAAAACACAAAATGTGGCAGTGGACGGATGTGACATGGTTGTTACAGATCCCATCATACTGATGCTCGGCAGCCATGTCACCATTTCCACAAATGATCCCTGTGCAAAAACTAGGATCAGAATTATTTATTGTATAGTTTATCATCATACTAAAGAGTAAATAACAATATAGAATTGTTATTTCTTTATAAAAATGCTTATTATTAGAAAACTGTTGATTTAAAAAGTGACATGTGACATTCTTAATGTATGTATTGGCGTAACATAAGCAGGATGGATCAGCACCATACTCCATATTGAACCTGTAAAAATAAAACATGTGATATGTAGGATAGAATCTGGTAAGAAAAACTGGGGAATCTAAAACAATAGAATATTTGTTTTTCAGGTAAATTCAGTTCAAATATAACTTGACCATTTGTGACATGAAAATATAGTATTAATTGTGATGAATTTGGACATTTTTGAGCTGAAAACATAGTTCATATGACCATCAACATGTTGCAACAGAACTGAAATCCTGTCAATTTGCATAAGTTGAATTTACCAACACAAAGTTCCTTTGGGGATTCACTTATATTGATTTCTTATGCACAAAGACATAAATAAGACCTGTAAGCACATTTTAGTCAAAGTAGATTTTTTTAGGTATCTGTACTTTACTTGAGTATTTATTTTTCTGGCAACTTTTTACTTTTACTCCCTACATTTTTGCATAAATATCTGTTCTTTATACTCCTTACATTCTTAGAATAGACTCGTTGCTTTTTAAAACTAAATGGATGTGACAGTAAAAAAAATACGTCGCTTTAGAGGGAAGATCAGTGGAGGAGAGAAGAGCACAGGGTCAGTACCAGAGTCCTGTACAGGGTCAGTACCAGAGTCCTGTACAGGGTCAGTACCAGAGTCCTGTACGGGGTCAGTACCAGAGTCCTGTACGGGGTCAGTAACAGAGTCCTGTACGGGGTCAGTACCAGAGTCCTGTACGGGGTCAGTAACAGAGTCCTGTACGGGGTCAGTACCAGAGTCCTGTACGGGGTCAGTAACAGAGTCCTGTACGGGGTCAGTACCAGAGTCCTACATGGGGTCCATTTTTTCCAAACTTTTCCGCCCATACCCGTAAAGCTGTGTACTGTGACCCAACCTGTGATCAAACACATTGTCTACACAGTAACTCATTTTTAAGGGTTTGTTTTTTTGGCTAAAACACAAACCATCAATAAATCTCTCACATGTGCTGCTCAATGACGTCTTTGGCCAGATGTAAAATGAAACTGGAAACGTTCATGATTTTGTCTGGTTAAATAAGTATTGTTTCATTCATGGCAAAAAATACAGTTTTACTTTTACTTTTGTATTTTATTACAATTAAGAAGTTGTACTTTTTTATTGCTACTTCAGTAAAGGAGTTGAATCAGTACTTCTACTTTTCTGAGAGTATTTTTTCACACAAGCAGCTGTACTTCTACTTAAGTACAGAATGGGAGTACTTTTGCCACCTCTGTCCACGTCTCCCAACAGCAAATACAAATGATGGGCCACCATGCAGAGCCCACTCAGCTCAGACACGTTGGTCATGTCTTTGTAAACATCCTCGTGTCCAGCATGTGCTCACTGTTAGCGTGTACAGACCCAGTGGGACTATTATAGCAGTTTCCAAATGAATTTTTCTGTGTTTTTAACCTTTCATAAGTGATTTATCATCATTTATCCAGGTGCTTACTTTTTAGCCAAATAAAAATTCCACACTTTTTCCAAAACTGCTATTTTTTTCCCCTAGAGACTTTGACTTTATGTACTTTTATACTTGCATGCCTACTTTTTTGGTTGAGTTTGTGCTGGTTGTGTGTTGTAGAAAGTTAATTTTAATAAATGTATGAATGAATGAACACATAATTAGTAGTAAATTATGTTTTACTGACTGAAACATTTTTAAAACAAATGAAAATCACATAAGTGCATGAATGTCACACAAACAAGTTTCACTAGAATCATTCCAGTATCGACCGGTTAATGAAATCATATCAGGTTTTTTAATATGTTTTAAAAGTGTTATAAATTATACTTCCTCTCACTCATTTTTGAATATGCGAATTAAGTCACATTTGTTTTCATGTGTTTCACGTTTTCTTGTAATCTGTTTTATTTCTAAGGACTAAAGTAGAATTGCTTTGTTTTGTTGCATATTCGAAATAAACTGAAACTAACAATCTAATATGCTTTCCTCATGTGTTTCTTGTTTTACAAGATTATGTATATGTATGAAACCTAATCCATAACATAATGGATGGATGGATAGATGGATATATATACGGGGTGGGGAAGCAAAATTTACAATGAACATTTAGTTGTTTTTTCTCAGCCGGCACTACGTCAGTTGTTTTGAAACCAAACATATATTGATGTCATAATCATACCTAACACTATTATCCATACCTTTTCAGAAACTTTTGCCCATATGAGTAATCAGGAAAGCAAACGTCAAAGAGTGTGTGATTTGCTGAATGCACTCGTCACACCAAAGGAGATTTCAAAAATAGTTGGAATGTCCATAAAGACTGTTTATAATGGAAAGAATAGAATGACTATGAGCAAAACTATTACGACAAAGTCTGGAAGTGGACGAAGCAACAAAAAACGTACCAAAGCTTTTATTAAAGCTCTCAAATCCAAAATCCTAAAGGATCCAACCAAATCCATGAGAAAAATGGCAATTGAACTTGAGGTAGACAACAAGACCGTTAGAAATGCAGTAAAATATGATTTGAAGTTAAAATCTTACACAAGAACACCAAAACACTTGTTGACAACAGCAACAAATCCAACTTTAGCAATTTTTGGGAATCATGTTTATGGCCGCCTTCTAGCCCAGATCTAAACCCTCTGGATTCTGCTATTTGGGGCGTTTTAGAACATGGTACCAATAGAACATCACACAGCAAAGATACTATTAAAGAGGAATGGGAGAAGTTGTCACCCGAATATTTGAGGAACACTTGCGCAAGTTTCAGGAAGCGTGTGAAGGCAGTTATTGAGAAAGAAGGAGGACACATAGAATAAAAACATTTTCTATTATGTCAATTTTCTTGTGGCAAATAAATTCTCATGACTTTCAATAAACTAATTGGTCATACACTGTCTTTTAATCCCTGCCTCAAAATATTGTACATTTTGCTTCCCCACCCTGTATATAAGCATACATAATTTGACTATGAGAGAATCTTTTCTCCATACTTTATTGAGACTTTCACAAAAAATTCAGTGTTTCAAAATTTCATACTTTTTAAGACCTGCACAAGCACCCTGTTTATTATAGTACTGTCCGCTGTCTTTTGTGTTTTTTTCAGTGAAAATCGTGTATTTTCTTACATTTAATTTGTTGATCATGTAGATCAGTGGTTCTCAAACTTTTTAAAGTGGAATACCCCTTTTTAGCGAAGCACCACCAACTCTCACTTCAGCGTTTTTGATTGTCTGTACCAAAGGTGTCTGTTTATATTTTCAAAACTTTGGAAACAAACAACATATATTTAACTGTAATATATAAAAAGAAAATGACACATTTTTTAAAGTAAATTTTTTGTGCAAAATATAAACTGAAAATTGCCCTCTTTCATTTATTTCATAAGAAAAATAAAGAAATTGCTCATTAATTAATAAATAAACCTTTCATCAACAAAAAAATAATTACTCAGTTACTCAAATAAACTAATTTCGAATAATATAAAATAGAAATGTTCTTAAAATGTTACCAAAGCTTAAACAAGATGATTGACAATAAAACTATGATATGAATGTATTTATTGTGTTTCATATCTCAGCATTAATTCTCATTTATTTTGTATTTAGTATATGATGATTTATTTAATGTATTTTTCCAAAAAAAATTTCAAGTACCCCTGGGGATACGCGTACCCCACTTTGGAAACCCATGGCGTAGATGTTCATAAAAGCTCAGGTTAAAGTTGAAGGTTATTAAATCAGAAACAGAGAAAACTGTAGAGAAGGTGACTTTTTCAGTAAAGTTATCAATAACTGAACATAAACCCAGTGTCTCCATCCACTGTCATTGATCCAACTCCATGGGTTTTACTGGTGAATCAATGTTGTAGAAGATGACGGTGCTTCCATGGTAACTACAGAGCCTCTGAACATCCAAATGGGTCATATCTGATGACCGTGAAAAGATGACAAACTGTATTTTACACCAATTATTTACATGTATTGATAGGATTAATGGATCAATAGGTATTAAACAGTTTAGATCAGTAGATGGTTTTGGTCGACGGGTCTTTACGACTTAAGAGTCAAATTGTTTTTTTCTTCTATTTCTATGAAGTCAGCGTCTATGAGGTGGAAGTCAAACTAGAAAACAAATTAAAAGACGCTATTTTACTGAAAAACTAAAACTTTGATCAACCCTAAGTATTAGATAATGACGCAACATTAAAGGACACATAATGGAAATGACTGTAAGACGTAATTACTTGGACAGGAAATGAAAAAGATCACAATAATTAAGTACATTTGCATAATAGTGATTGAAGTTCTTTGAGAATCCTTTTGACAACACTGTGCACTTCTTATGTCAGTAGCAGGGATTAACCATTCATGTTTTGTTTTTTCTTCAAATAAAACTGCTAATTATTGCTTTATTTTATTATTTTATTGTTACTCCAAAACAAGACTTCAGTGTGTGATATTTAGTGACATCTTGTGGTGCAATTGCCGATAGTAAATGAATGAATTGACCCAGTGTCCCAAATGAATACTGACCCAATGTCTTCATCAGTGTACTACCCCCCACACACACTGTAACCCACCCCCTCATTTTAACAAAGACTCTACCTCACCTGTTTTTGCACAAAGACTCAAAAGACCCATTCTGTGATTTGCACTTTATTATAAACATCACACTACTGTCACATCTGCTGTTGTTGACATATCTGTTGCTGTTTGCTTTCATCATGCACTTCCTCACCTCACAACTGTCGCTGTATTGCACTATTGCTGCTACTGTAAACAGACTGACATGTACTTTTTTTTATTTATCCCTATTTTTATTCTAATTTACTCCTTTTTTTTTTTAACCCATATACACCCAGACATCCACCGGCAACCAAAATCAACTCCTGATCTGATCAAAACTGTTTAATACCTCTTGATGCACTAATCCTATCAATGCATGTAAATAATTGATGTAAAATGCAGTTTATCATCTTTTCATGGTCATATGATATGACCCATTTGGACGTTCAGAGGCTCTGTAGTTACCGTGGAAACACCGTCATCTTCTACAACAGGGGTGTCAAACTCATTTTAGTTCAGGGGCCACATTAAACCAAATTTGATCTGCAGTGGGCTGGACCAGTGAAATAAGAACATAACTAGAAGCACTCGGAGAGCGCAGACTTCCGCCAAGGCTGATCAGTGGCCCCCCCCGTGGGCTCCCCCACGCCAAGGAGGTTATGTTTTTGCCAGGGTTTGTTTGTTTGTCTGTCTGTCTGTCTGTCTGTCCGTAAGTGTGCAACATAACTCAAAAAGTTATGGACAGATTTGGATGAAATTTTCTGGTCTGCCCCCCCCCCCCCCCCCCGATCACCACCAAAATCTAATCATTTCTTCCTTATCCCATTTCCAACAAACCCTGAAAATTTCATCCAAATCTGTCCATAACTTTTTGAGTTATGTTGCACACTAACGGACAGACAAACAGACAGACAGACAAACAAACAAACCCTGGCAAAAACATAACCTCCTTGGCGGAGGTAACTAGAAGCACTCGGAGAGCGCAGACCTCCGCCAAGGCTTATCAGTGCCCCCCCGTGGGCCCCCCCACACCAAGGAAGTTATGTTTTTGCCAGGGTTTGTTTGTTTGTTTGTCTGTCTGTCTGTTTGTCTGTCCGTTAGTGTGCAACATAACTCAAAAAGTTATGGACAGATTTGGATGAAATTTTCAGGGTTTGTTGGAAATGGGCCCCCCCATAGGCCCCCCCCACCCCCGATCACCACCAAAATTTAATCATTTCTTCCTTATCCCATTTCCAACAAACCCTGAAAATTTCATCCAAATCTGTCCATAACTTTTTGAGTTATGTTGCACACTAACGGACAGACAAACAGACAGACAGACAAACAAACAAACCCTGGCAAAAACATAACCTCCTTGGCGGAGGTAATAATATATAAATAATGTCAACCCCAAACTTTCCTGTGTTTTAGAACGAGAAAAGTAAAATTATGCGACGAAAATGTTCACATCTGCCAACTATTCTTTAAAGCAATATGAATAACATGAACAAACTGAAATTTCTTAAGAAAACTAAGTGCGATTTTAACAATATTATGTCTCAGTTTATCATTTAAACATGTAAATTACAACGTACAGATCACAGTGAATCAACAAACACACAAAGCATTTAATAACAGGCAGAATATTGTTAAAATTACACTTCAGGCATTTCAAAATGCTCATATTTGTTGAGGTTATTTGTGTATTTGTGAAATGTTTGTTTTAGTGTAAATACAGTAAAATGACATGAAAATGTTTACATTTACAAAGGGAAAAATTTGTAGTTGTGAGTATTTATAGGTTATTCTGATAGTATTTTACTGATCCAACCCACTTGAGATTAAATTGGTCTGAATGTGGAACCTGAACTAAAAGGTAATTTTTGCATTTCTTAACTTCAACCCAGGGGCCGGATTGGACCCTTTGGCGGGCTGGATTTGGCCCCCGGGCCGCATGTTTGACACCTGTGTTCTACAACATTGACTCACCAGTAAAACCCATGGACTTGGATCAATGACAGGGGTTAAAGATGATTGGTTTATATTCAGTTATTGATATATTTGTTGAAAAAGTCACTTTTTCTGCCATTTTTTCTGTTTCTGATATAATAACCCTCAACTTTAATCAGAACTTTTATTATGGAAGTAAATCTGTCTCATCAGATTTTGAATTCTAATTGAATTTCTAGCACTGAATTTTTTTCACATTTAAATTAAGTATCTGAATTTTTTGTCTCTGAATTTAACTACGTTCATATATTTAGAATAACAAAAAATTCAATTGCAAAAAATTCAGATCACACATCTAGGACACCAAGGATAAGCAATCAGTTCTATCTCAAGTTGAACCATCAGCCAGCCAATCGAGTTACATTTGGTTGGTCATGTGACACCGATGCAGGAAGACGGTCAGTGTGGATGTGTTTTCTGAATTTTTAGCATCTGAATTTTTTGCTTCTGAATTTTTGGCTTCTAAATTTTTTTTATTCTAAACTTATAAACATTGATGAATTCAGAGACAAAAAATTCAGATACTTAATTTCAGTGCAAAAAAAATTCAGTGCTAGAAATTAAATTATAATTCACAATCTGATGAGACAGGTTTATTTCCATATTTTATGAACATCTACATGATCAGTGAATTCAATATAGAAAAATACCTGATTTTCACTGAAAAAACTGCAAAATACAGAAGATAATATTGTAATAAATAGTGAAAAATCCCTTAAGAAAGGTTAAATATAGAGGAAAAATTGCCACAAAAGTAGCATTGGGTCTTTATGGGTTAATTCCAATAGATATTCCTTCTGTAGATGTACTTGGTGGCTGCTTCTACTGGTTTCATCATGATCTTAAATGGTGAAAAATGACCATGTGCACTGGTAATAATCAGTGGCACTGCCTTTAACCCATAAAAACCCATACAGCTACTGATTTTAAATGTTTAATACCTGTTGATCTGCTAATCATATTAATACGTGGAAATAATTGGTGTAAAAAACACCATCATCTTCTACAACATTGATTCAACAGGAAAACCCATGGAGTTGGATCAATGACAGTGCTCAGAGATGATTGGTTTATGTTCAGTTATTGATACATTTGTTGAAAAAGTCACTTTTTTCTTCAATTGTTTCTGTTTCTGATATAATAACCCTCAACTTTAATCTGAGCTTTTATGAACATCAACATGATCAGCAAATTAAATATGGGAAAATACATGACTTTCCCTCAAAAAACACAAAAGAGATAATAGGATAGTATTATAGAGGATAATATTATAATATATGGTGATAAATCCCTTAGGAAAGGTTAAATAGAGAGAAAAACGAATTTGGGAACTGTCACAAAAAAAGCACCGGGTCTTTATGGATTAACATTGCTCTGTCTGTAAATGTTTCCTGTTTTAAATTTACTGGAAAAGTTACTTTTTCTTTAGTTTTCTCTGTTTTTGATATAATAACTTTCAACTTTAATCTGAGCTTTTATGAACATCAACATGATCAGCAAATTAAACATGGGAAAATACCTGACTTTCCCTCAAAAAACACAAAATACAGAGGATAATATAATATATGGTGATAAATCCCTTAAGAAAGGTTAAATAGAGAGAAAAACGAATTTGGGAACTGACACAGAAATAGCACCGGGTCTTTACGGATCAACATTGCTCTGTCTGTAAATGTCTCTTTTATTAATTTTACTGGAAAAGTTCCTTTTTCTTCAGTTTTCTCTGTTTTTGATATAATAACCCTCAACTTTAATTGGAGCTTTTATGAAAATCGACATGATCACAGTACATTAAATACAGGAAAGTACCTCATTTTCACTTAAAAATGAAAAATACTGAGCATAATATTATACTAAACAATTATAAATCACTTAAGAAAGGTCAAATAAAAAGGAAAAATTTATTTAAGAACTGCCAGCAAAAGAAGCATTGGGTCTTTATGGGTTCATGGCCTTTAACAAGGTGAGAGAGAAAGAGTATTTTAATTTTCTGTATGTCTTGTACATCTAGTAAACTGACAATAAATAATGTTTTTTTTTTTTAAATCAGTGGCTGCAAAATATGCAAGACAGAGTTTGTTTTGTCCGTTCTGGCTTTTGTGATTAAACAACTAGATGATGGTGCATGACCATAGATGACAGTAACCCCTACAGGCCTGTACATATGCCACTAGAACACACACATTTGTTCTAACTCCCAGGGCTGTGAGGCTGGAGTACCGTCATTCTCTTCTCATGGCCTTGGTTTGGGAGTTCTCACAGTTTGTTCTCAACACAACATCTGGGCAGAACGTTTTTTTCTCTATTACGTGATTGGCCAGAAATGAGAAATGTGGGTGTGGTTAATGCAGAAAAATAGGAAGTAAGAAGACCCAATGAGGATGAATATAAGTATATATCCCAATCCCAGTTCACCCCTTGGTCCAGTGTTTTTCAACCTTGGGGTCGGGACCCCACATGGGGTCACCTGGAATTCAAATGGGGTCATCTGAAATTCTACTAATTGATAAAAAAAAAAAAAAAAAACGACAATACTACTAATAAAAAATATGGTATATATGGTGAGTTGACAGAGACAATCACAATGTATAAAAGACATATACTCAGTGCCAATGAAAACTCAACACTTGAATGTGTTTTATTGTACCTGAGCTGCATCAATATGTTTGAGTTTCACCTGTATAAGATAATCCCAGACAATTTTTTAACAACCTGAGACGGGTTGAGCTATTGTCACGCTTGAATGAACTTGTCTGCATTCATAAGACTTGTTTTTCTCATTGCTCAGCAATGAACTGCTCAACTTAAGGAACTGTGGTCAGTTAAGGAGTGGTCATGTTCTGTATATAAAGCCAAGCTGAAAAGCACCAAAATCATTTGCAATAACTCAGCGTTGCCCAGACTGACACGTGACCAAAGATGCCATGCTATGGGGGTCCTGGAGGCCGGAATCTCTGCTCGGCAGGTGGCGCGCCGTTTTGGATGCAATGTGTCCACCATAGTCAGGATGCAACAGAGGCATGAAGAAACTGGCTCAACTGCAGACAGACCTCGCCAAGGATGAGCACGCGTGACCACGCCACAGCAGGATCGCTACATTGAGCTGCAGCACCTCCGGGACCGCTTTGTGACTTTTGGTTTTGGGGGTGCTTGAGTTTCTTTCTTTATCCTTATTTTTTGTCAACAAATTTGGATGTGATTTTTTATTTTTACTGTATAGAAATGGCCTATGATTAATTCCAAAGAGCTTATGGAATGAAAATCCTCATCGATTTAAAAAAATATAAGAATCTTCAAGTGTTGCGTTTTCATTGGCACTGAGTATAATAAACTCTGAAGCTGAAACTGAAGCACTGTGGTACTGTTTATCTGTCAAATGTTCATTGTGGTCGGTTTCAGATGCTGCAGCTCTTTCATAATTCATAGTTTGAGTTCTTGTTTGTTCAGTAATAATTGTCATTCTTGTAAATCCAAGCTGGACTGACTATACATATCCTGACCAAGGAAAATAAAATTCTCCCTTTGTGCAGTAATCTACACCTGGCTTTTCTGCCTCTGTCCATAATAATATACATTATACAGACTAAATGTGTCTAAAATTAATGTTTATTTGCAACATAGTATAGCAAACTATTACATGATCAAAAACACATTAATTTTAGCAAAAAAAAGTCACCAGAAATGTGTGATGCTAAAGGTGGGGTCTGAGAGGTTTTTTCTGGAGCATTTTTAATTATATTCCTTAAAATTCCCCTCACACCCCGATTACAACTAATTAATTAAATGCTCTAACACAAAAATTAAAAAAAATCAGTCACCTGTGGAACGGGCAGGACTGAAAAAACATCATCCAATCATTTTGAGCACCCACTCGAAATGATTGAACGGTGATATCAATATCTATCAAACTCAACTGCCATTCATCCCTCCCCCCTTCCCCCCTCTTTGCATTCTCAGAGACTGGAGCGCTTGTACAGGAATCGTAGCCAGAGTTTGGCTGTATTAGTTCTATTAGGATGGAAAGTTCACCTGCAAACTGTTTTGTCATTAACATAAACCACTAGGAAATGTAACGTTAGTCACATAGGTCTGAACTGGGGCTGTTCTGGAAGAGTGGGGGTGTTAGAGGAAACTGAATGAGGGATACGCGAGCTGGAGGCTCAGCCGGGGCCGTAGTCGGGGTAGGAGCCCGAGGCGCACAGGACCGGAGCAGGGGACGGAGCCTCAGCCGGTGTCGGAGATGGTTCGGCCGGACCAGACCGGACTGTAGACGGCGTCAGAGCCCAACCTGGGTACAGAGCAGAGCAGAGCTGGCGAATTGTTGCTGTGCAGCGCTCGTGAACCCTCGGGAAAAAGCATTGTGCATGCCACCACTCCGGAGGCGTGGCTTCAGAGGGACGTCTGAAGAAAGGGGTTTGGACTTTTGAACTGAGTATTTTCAAAATGTAGCTAGCTTGAACCGTTTTTCCAAGATCTCAGACCCCACCTTTAAAATGGGGTCACGAGCCAAAAAAGGTTGGGAACCACTGCCTTGGCCCCTCCCCCTTAGCCCTACCCTTCCATTTGTGTCACGTGAAGGGGTAGCGGGGTCCTGATTCTCGATGAGTCGTAGAGGAAGGGCTAAGGGGGAGGGCTATTTGACCCTTGAACTGGAGATTTTTCTGGACTACACTACAAATGGAGGGTTTGAGAGATTTCCCATAATTCTGTTTGAATCATTACACAGCAAAAAAGTGCACCAGTGTGATGAAAGAAACACACAAATGTACGTATTTTCTGTACGTAAATAGCTTAAACGTGGAGTAGGAGATCCTGGAAAAACGGTTCGAGCATACTACATTTTGAAAATAGACAAATCAAAAGTCCAAACCCCTTTCTTCAGACTTCCCCCCTGAAGCCACACATCCAGAGTACTCGCAGAGGGGGGAGGGACAAATGGGAGTTGAGTTTGATAGACATATCATCATTCAATCATTTCGACGGGCCGGTTAAAACGATTGGATGGTGTTTTTTCAGTTCTGTCCGTTCCACAGGTGACTAGAATTTTTTATTTTTGTGTTAGAGCATTTAATTAATTGGTTGCAATCGGGGTATGAAGGGGATTTTAAGCAATATAGTAAAAAGTGCTCCAGGAAAACATCTCCTACCTCACCTTTAATCATCTGATCATCCGTTTCATGCTGTTTCAATGTGTTATAGATCGCATTTCTACGGTTTGCGGTTGATAGCCGCAAAAAGATGACCAAACCCCATGCAACAGAGACGGTTACAGCTGCTGACGGCATGGGGAAATCTTCCGCAAACAAAGATGTCGCATCTGTTTATAGCGGCGCAGGTCTCGAAGGGTTGTCTCATTTCATAGGGGAATGTTTCAGCCCCTACCCCTTGCAACGGAGTTTCAAGGGGTGAAAATGAGAATTGAGATTGGGCCTAAGTGTACAGCTCTAATGACTGACATTGAATGTATTTATCCATCGTCGTGTAGTTCGGACAATAGCTGCTGGTACCATCCTCTACTTCCAAATGATCATAAATTTGACTGAGTCTTTTAAAAACCAACTGAGAACCTTCTTGTTCAGACTGGCTTTTAGTTAGGAGTGGGTTTTATGAGCAGTAGCTTTTATCTTTTTACATCTGTGCATGTAGCTGTATGGTTTTTTTAACCTATGCATTTTACTTCTGATTTTACTGCAATGCACTTTGTGAATTCTGTCTGTGACAAGTGACAGTATTATTACCATCAGGACCATGGTGGAACCATATTTGGAATTAATAAACTTCAAGTGGAAAAAAAAAATCGGTGCTGTGTGATTAAGTGTGATTTTAGTTCACTCGCCTTTCTCTTTCTCAGCTCACTTTTCAGAGGGTTGTCAGTGTCGTGGTGTTTCTGAACTGTTCCAGAGTGCCTCTCCACATGTCCCTTCTATGGAACAGTAATGACAGACTGACAGAAGAGAACAAACTCTTGGAATATGACATGGTGAAAAAAAAAAAAAAACTTCTCCCATTCTGCAAGGAATAGATGGATGGATTGACGGATGGATAGACTAATGGACGGACTAATAGATGGATGGATGGATGGATGGACGGACGGACTAATGGACGGACTAATAGATGGATGGATGGATGAATGGATGGATGGACAGATGTGTGGATTGACGGATGGATGGACTAATGGACGGACTAATAGATGGATGGATGGATGGATGGATGGATGGATGGATGGACTAATGGACGGACTAATAGATGGATGGATGGATGGATGGATGGATGGATGGACGGATGGATTGACGGATGGATGGACTAATGGATGGACTAATAGATGGATGGATGGATGGATGGATGGATGGACGGATGGATTGACGGATGGATGGACTAATGGATGGACTAATAGATGGATGGACGGACGGATGGATGGATGGACGGATGGATTGACGGATGGATGGACTAATGGACAGACTAATAGATGGATGGATGGATGGATGGATGGACGGACGGACTGACAGATGGATGGATGGACTAATGGACAGACTAATAGATGGATGGATGGATGGATGGATGGACAGACAGATGGACTAATGGACGGACTAATAGATGGATGGATGGATGGATGGATGGATGGATGGATGGATGGATGGATTGATGATGGATGGACGGACAGATGGATGGACTAATGGACGGACTAATGGATGGATGGATGGATGGATGGATGGATGGATGGATGGATGGGTGGATGGATTGACAGATGGATGGATGGATGGACGGACGGATGGACTGATGGATGGATGGATGGACTAATGGACGGACTAATGGATGGATGGATGGACTAATGGACGGACTAATAGATGGATGGATGGATGGATGGATGGACAGACGGATGGACTAATAGATGGATGGATGGATGGATGGATGGACTAATGGACGGACTAATAGATGGATGGATGGATGGATGGATTGATGATGGATGGACGGACAGATGGATGGACTAATGGACGGACTAATAGATGGATGGATGGATGGATGGATGGACAGACGGACTTTATTCATCCTAAACTGGTCAAACACACGCTGCAGTACCATTACACACAGTAAAAAACACAACCCAATAGAAAACCCAGTATACATAATAAATTCCAGTATCATACAGATATAATAGAAGAACCCTGGATTAAATCAAACCTGGAAAATGAAACTGTAACATGCAAAAATAAACTGTAATGTTCTCTGTAATGAAGGTGCAAAATGACATGGAAATAATTTCTTACATGCTCCAGCTCTCCTACTCATCCCTCTGTTTAGTAGTAGTACAGTGAGGTCAGTGGCTCCGAATATATGAAAGATTAACACCTGGGTCAGTCCTGATCGACCTGTTGGCCACCTCCGATCGACATTTAAAAGTGTATTTTCATGTGAACATGAACACTGGTGCGGACCATTCTGATGAAGCAGAATTTAGTTTCATTAATAATAGTAAAATAAACACACAACCAACAGGGGCACTTTAAAATAAATGTTTTAGTCTGTGTTTGGGTTTTCTAAATGTTCTCCAACCACTTTCACACATATCCATCCTACAGCGCATCGCCTTCATCCTTTAATTCCCCAAATTGTGGCTAAAACTCTGTAGATTAATTAAATGGACATAATGCTGGGGGAAGAAAAAAAAAAAAAAATCTAAAGTGTGATGAAACCAAGAACACTGAAAATAGGCCAGGCCTTATCTCTGTGCTTCAGACAGACATGAGCTGTGATTGGTCTGGGATATGACACATTATTCCACCGGTGGGCTCGTAGATTTCCCACTTGGAAATTTCGGCAATAAACCACACGGCAACAAGGCACATGGCTGAA